>NC_091165.1:8522242-8539742 GCF_040958095.1 Procambarus clarkii
TAAGCATGCTTGCATGTAAAAAAAAATATAAAAAAAATTCTGGATCATATCCCATCATATAGTATATTTTGTTTAGAACAGTTTCCCATGGAATGTTTGTAAGTTCCCTGTTTATTATCTCCCAGTCTATCCTTTTATTATTAAAATTGAATTTACTAAATAGCCCCTCTCGCTTTATCAACGTTTTAGGTCTATTCTGAGTATTGATGGTCGTTTGCACTTCAATGAGCTTGTTATCTGAGTATGTGGTATCTGATATCGTAATGTCCCTGATAATGTCTTCATTGTTCGTAAAGACCAGATCTAGAATATTTTCCTTTCTCGTTGCCTCCGATATCTGCTGGTTGAGAGAAAATTTTCACAGAATCTAAGTAGTTTTCTAATCTGTGGTTGGTTAGGTCCCGATAGATTTCCTTGTATAATATTATTGTTTGCTATTCTCCATCTGAGACTAGGCAAGTTGAAGTCACCTAGGAAGATAATATCAGGTATCGGATTCTCCAAATTATCAAGGCTATTCTCTATTTTGTTTATCTGTTCTGTGAATTCCTCGGCCGTTGCATCTGGCGGTTTGTATATTAGAATAATCACTAAGTTTATTTTCTCTATTTTTAATCCCAGTACTTCTACCACCTCATTTGTAGCGTTAAGGAGCTCCGAGCATACAAGGTCTTCCCTAATATACAGACCCACTCCTCCATGCGACCTAATTTTCCTATCACACCTGTATAGGTTATATCCTGGAATCCAATTCCCCTGCATGGGTTTCTGTGAAAGCTCCAAATACTGTATTTGACTTCGTGAGGAGGCCATTTATGAACTGTACTTTGTTGCTTGTTCTTGTTTTTAGTCCTTGTATGTTGGCAAAGATGAATGAGGTTACTCGATTAGTGATAGTTTGACTGGGAGACTTTTTCGGCAAGCCCATTATGGGTGGACATTTTGAGTTCGTTCTGACCAGTGCTGATTGTTGTAGGGCAGTTGCCTGTCGTTGTTGTAGTTCCCTTTCGGTGTGTAATTGTATCTGTAATTCTGGAATGCAAGTGGGTCTGGCATCCAATTCTATGCTCCTCCTTTTGAATTCTCTTTCGGTTTGGTATAAAATTTTTATCCAGTTTCCTCCAAATTCATTATCCTGCTTGCCACTCTTTATGTAGCGTTCTGTATAGCTTATTGCATTTTCTGTCCTCCAGTCCTTTAGTCCCTCACTTATTTGTATGTACATGACCTTCCAGCAGTATAAATCTGATGCTCCCTCCTGTCTCCTCAATTGAGAACGAACCTTGTAGATTCGAACATTATGCAAATTATAATAAGTATAATGCATTCTACATTTAATTTATATTATTTTAGTCAATTTTGAACTATTATGACGTTTGGAGAAATCCTCTTCCAATTAATGCAAGAGCACTAGTCAGAGGGATAGAAGCCCCAAACGAGAAAATAATCAAAATGGAATATGCAGTTATATTCACTGAAAAGCTTCATACTATCTTACACAGATACCTATGAGACACTGACAAAAGTTCCACTTGTATCGATTGCTTCAGACTCTAATAAAATGGTTAGAAACATTGGTAGGAACAAAGAAATAATCCAGTTCTTAGAAAAGTTTAAGGTCAGTAATCCAAGCAATCAATATTTTATGGTCTACTCAAAACTCTATAATGTTGATATTCCTTTAAACCCCACAATTTCGAGGAGAGGTTCCTTTTCGTACACGTTAGCAAAATGACTGAGTAGTATATTATCCCCTTCCATGGTTGTTTTCTCTGACTGGCACATTAAGCACTCTGAAGACTTTTTTAAAGTAAAATTCAGAATTTGGACTGAAGTAATGGAAAGTTGTTACTTAAGCTTGTAGGTTGACTCCCTTTTCAGTAAGGCTCCTGTCGATGTTCTAATATTCCTCAAGGACAACTTGAAAACTTACCAAGGAACTGTGCCTCTACCGGTATCTAAGATAAAAAAAACAATGAACACGGCTGTGCGTATCTACTAACGTATTTTCCAAACAGCTTTTACTGTAAAAAAATATTGTTGTAATATGGGTCGTCCCTTATCTCCACTGTTATCTAATCTGTATATAGAATACTTGGAGACGTGCGTCCTCTCTCAGATCATACCTCAAGACAATGATAATGTACAGATACGTTGTTGGAAAGATAGCTGGGGACCCATCGCTGAGAGGTCACAGTAGCAAATTTAAGGTTAATTGGGAGTTGGATGATAATAAAGGACAACTTGAAAACTTACCAAGGAACTGTGCCTCTACCGGTATCTAAGATAAAAAAAATGAACACGGCTGTGCGTATCTACGAACGTATTTTCGTTTCCAAACAGCTTTTACTGTAAAAAATATTGTTGTAATATGGGTCGTCCCTTATCTCCAGTGTTGGAAAGATAGCTGGGGACCCTTCGCTGAGAGGTCCCAGTAGCAAATTTAAGGTTAATTGGGAGTTGGATGATACGTTGCCCTTTCTAGACGTCTTAATAATAAGGAGTAACACCTCACTGAGCTTCAACGTGTAGAAGCTCAGAAAATATACACTAGCAGATAATTATCTCCATTACTTCAGCAATCATCTGCAAAAAAGTAATTTATTGATAAACAAACCAAATTGCTCGTAAGACTTTTTTTTTAGTTTGAAAAGAGAAAGAAGAATTCAATATTAAGAATAAATTAATTCTGCCATTTCATGAAATTTTAAATGAAATTCCCAAATTTCTAAAAAAAAATGTAATATCAATGTAGCATTTCGGAGTCTTGATTCTATAAAAAAACACATTAAGTAAAAACAATCCTGACAGTTGCAATGGATGTGTGCATAAAACACCATGTAAAACTTTTAATAAGTTCTATGTTGGCCAAACAGGTAAACATCTTGACCACAGAATAAATTATCATAAAAATAGTATAAAAATTGGCCAAGATACCAATGCATTATTAAATGAGCAATGGCCGTTAAAACTAGAACTCTAGACATCAGACTTGCAATACAAGGACACGAAATTGAGTGGGTTACTTCATTTAATATCTTGGAGTCATAATAGACAGCCAGTTGAAATTCCCTCAAGAAATTGAATATCTTTGACAACGTTGTAAAGCCAGAAACTCAGCTTTGTTCTCCCTGACAAGACAGGGAGTAATTAGAGTAACAAGTAAATAGGAGTAACAAGAATGTAATTATGTGTTAATTGGCTGTTGATTACTGGTGTTGACTTTTTGATGTGTAGGGCATCACTGATGTCGAGACTCCTGTTGTCGTTGCATCTGTCAATAATTTCTGTGTTGTTTGTTAAGATTTCTCTGGTGATGGTTTGGTTGTGTAAGGAGATTATATGCTCCTTGATGGAGCCCTGTTTGTGCATTGTTAATGGCCATAGAAAGAGACGTTGTTGTCGTGCCTTTAAAAGTGTAGACTTTTTTCCTTAGTGTAGACCAACACAGAAGCAAGAAGATAAAACACGCAATGATTCTGATTGTGTGTTTTTGACACTTCACTTTAGTACAAGCTTGGAGTAGTTTCCTTAGAATGTTTTCTAATATGTCAAGAGGAGTACAGGCCGGATCACGATGAATTGAAACAAAGGTTAACAGATTGATCGAAACTGTGAACGCCAAGAAATCCTGACTCCACCTGCCAAAGATTATTGGGAAATATAAACCTGGCTATGCGTATGGAAATGTCAAGACACACAAGCCTGGAAACCCACTTCGGCCAATCATCAGCCAGAAAATATACCAGAAAACATTCTAAGGAAACTACTCCAAGCTTGTACTAAAGAGGCACCCTTCTTGAGCCCGGATGGGCACATGTATAAGCAAGTAGATGGGGTCGACATGGGTTCTCCTCTAGGTGTCCTATTTGCGAACTTCTACATGGGTACCATCGAACAAAAGGTCTTAGTCGACATGAACTTGAAACCGGCCATATACTGCAGGTATGTTGACGACATTTTTACACAGGTACTGGATGTCAGACATCTGCAGGAGCTGAAGGAGGCATTCGAGTGGAATTCTGTGTTGTGTTTCACTTACGAGATGGAGAAGGATGGGAAGCTGCCCTTTCTAGATGTAACAGTCATGGAAAGGAGCAGAGGTTTCCATACTGAAGTCTACACTAAGGAAACAAACATAGTAATGTGCCTCAATGCCAACAGTGACTGCCCAGACAGGTACAAGAGGAGTGTTGTTAACGCTTATGTCAACCGTGCTCTCAGCCACAGCTCAGGATGGCAGCAAGTCGATGAAGAACTCTGTAGGGTAAGGCAGGTCCTAGTCAACAACGGCTTCTCCAATGGTTTCGTTGAAGACATCATAAGAAGGAAGGTGAATCGCCATGCAACCTCTGAAGAGACAACTAACACAACACCTGTACCCCCTTATTAGTCTATTTTACAGGAACTTCTTTTCCACAGCTCATAAAACGGAGGAAAGGGTCTTGAAAGATATTGTTAATAGGAATGTTATCCCTACAGACAAAGATCAGAAGATACAATTGACGATTTACAATAAAACCAAAAAAACGGCCAACCTACTCATGAGAAACTCTCCAGACACAAAGCAGAACGCTTTAAAAGAGACCAACGTCGTCTATGTCTTCAAATGCCCACTTGGGGACTGTAAGCCTCAAAGAACTCAGTATATAGGCTGGACAACAACATCTCTTTCCAGGCGAATTACAATGCATAAGCAACAGGGCTCCATATCTTGAGGTTATCTTGAGATGATTTTGGGGCTTTTTAGTGTCCTCGCGGCCCGGTCCTCGACCAGGCCTCCACCCCCTGGAAGCAGCCCGTGACAGCTGACTAACACCTAGGTACCTATTTTACTGCTAGGTAACAGGGGCATAGGGAAAAATAAACTCTTCCAATTGCTTCTCGCCGGCGCCGGGGATCGAACCCTGGACCACAGGATCACAAGTCCAGCTTGCTGTCCGGCTCCCATTAAGGAACATATAATCTCTTCCCACAACCAGACCATCACCAGAGAAGTCTTAACAAACAACACAGAAATCATCGATAGATACAGCGATAGCAGGCGGCTTGACATCTGCGAGGCACTACACATCAAGAAGTCAACACCAGCAATCAACAGCCAATTAATGCACAACTATATTCTACCTACTTCAAGACTCAGCACCAATATATAAGCATCAAGAAATTGTAATTAGTTGTGTAATTAATGTAATTAATAGTGTAATTAATGTAATTAAGTGTAATTAATGTAAAATGTAATAAGTTATTACGAAACGCGTTCAAGTGTCTGTCACGTCAGACAAGAAATAAACAATATATATATATATATATATATATATATATATATATATATATATATATATATATATACATATATATATAGATAGATAGGTAGATAGATAGATAGCTAGATAGATATATAAACCAGGGTTTTATACAACTCCCTCATGCACTCAAACTATGTCAATAGGCCGTTCTCCCTCTTTGCCCTTACATCATTACACACAGAAATCACAATAACGTGATGCATCAGTGTAGTGTTATTATATATATATATATATATATATATATATATATATATATATATATATATATATATATATATATATATATATATATAATAACACTATTATATATATATATATATATATATATATATATATATATATATATATATTAGTATATTTTGGTAGCAGTCTTTCCTGTAGACATATACTATTAAATATGACCGAAAAAGTAAGATTAATAATTCTAACACGAATTTTCTCAATCTTTCGTATATTTCTTTTCACTGTTGGAGGTAAATCAAAAATCAATTCTCCAAAATTCATTTTTATTTCTAGTCTGACGCGACACGAGCGCGTTTCGTAAAACTTATTACATTTTCAAAGACTTTAGTTCACAAATACACAACTGAATAGAACTTACGCATCTCCGATTTTATATCTACATTTGAGTAAGGTGGAAGGGGTGATGTGGCATTAACACAAGACAGAACAAGATGTGGCATTAATAGGGTATTAATTTCATCAACACAAGACAGAACAAGAGGTGATATTAATAGGGTATTAATTTCATCAACACAAGACAGAACACGAAACAATGGATATTGAATAGAAGTGTTTGTAGAAAGCCTATTGGTCCATATTTCTTGATGCTTCTATATTGGAGCGGAGTCTTGAGGTGGGTAGAATATAGTTGTGCAATAATTGGCTGTTGATTGCTGGTGTTGACTTCTTGATGTGTAGTGCCTCGCAAACGTCAAGCCGCCTGCTATCGCAGTATCTATCGATGATTTCTGTGTTGTTTACTAGGATTTCTCTGGCGATGGTTTGGTTGTGGGAAGAGATTATATGTTCCTTAATGGAGCCCTGTTGCTTATGCATCGTTAAACGCCTAGAAAGAGATGTTGTTGTCTTGCCTATATACTGGGTTTTTTGGAGCTTACAGTCCCCAAGAGGGCATTTGAAGGCATAGACGACGTTAGTCTCTTTTAAAGCGTTCTGTTTTGTGTCTGGAGAGTTTCTCATGAGTAGGCTGGCCGTTTTTCTGGTTTTATAGTAAATCGTCCGTTGTATCCTCTGATTTTTGTCTGTAGGGATAACGTTTCTATTAACAATATCTTTCAGGACCCTTTCCTCCGTTTTATGAGCTGTGGAAAAGAAGTTCCTGTAAAATAGTCTAATAGGGGGTATAGGTGTTGTGTTAGTTGTCTCTTCAGAGGTTGCATGGCTTTTTCACTTTCCTTCTTATGATGTCTTCGACGAAACCATTGGAGAAGCCGTTATTGACTAGGACCTGCCTTACCCTACAGAGTTCTTCGTCGACTTGCTACCATTCTGAGCTGTGGCTGAGAGCACGGTCGACATATGCGTTAACAACACTCCTCTTGTACCTGTCTGGGCAGTCGCTGTTGGCATTTAGGCACATTCCTATGTTTGTTTCCTTAGTGTAGACTGCAGTGTGGAAACCTCCGCCCTTTTCCATGACTGTTACATCTAGAAAGGGCAGCTTCCCATCCTTTTCCATCTCGTAAGTGAAACGCAGCACGGAACTCTGCTCAAATGCCTCCTTCAGCTCCTGCAGATGTCTGACATCAGGTACCTGTGTAAAAATGTCGTCAACATACCTGCAGTATATGGCCGGTTTCAAGTTCATGTCGACTAAGACTTTTTGCTCGATGGTACCCATGTAGAAGTTTGCAAACAGGACACCTAGGGGAGAACCCATGGCGACCCCATCTACTTGCTTATACATGTGCCCATCCGGGCTCAAGAAGGGTGCCTCTTTAGTACAAGCTTGGAGTAGTTTCCTCAGAATATTTTCTGGTGTGTCAAGAGGAGTACAGGCTGGATCACGATACACTCTGTCGGCTATCATTCCGATTGTCTCGTCCACAGGTACGTTGGTAAACAGCGATTCTACGTCCAACGAGGCTCTTATCCCTGTGGCCCGTGTGCCCCGCAGTAAGTCAACAAATTCCTTTGGAGACTTCTGGCTGAAGGCGCAAGGAATATAAGGAGTCAGCAGGCCGTTGAGTCGCTTCGCCAGTCTGTACGTGGGTGTGGGTATCTGGCTAATGATTGGCCGAAGTGGGTTTCCAGGCTTGTGTGTCTTGACATTTCCATACGCATATCCAGGTTTATATTCCCCAATGATCTTTGGCAGGTGGAGTCCGGATTTCTTGGTGTTCACAGTTTCGATCAGTTTGTTGACCTTTGCTTTTAATTCGGCTGTAGTGTCCTTCGTTACCCTTTGAAACTTAGTTTGGTCAGAGAGTATGATGTTCATTTTCGCCAGATATTCGTCTTTTTTAAGAATGACATATATTGGCGACTTGTCACCTCTCCTGACAACTATCTCCTTGTTCTCACGAAGGCTTTTAGCTGCCGCTTTAAGCTCGGGGGACAGTATGGTGCTTCTGTAATTGCCTCGATTCTTTCCTCCTTCCACAATAAGTTCTGCTTGTAAGGTATCTTTGGTAGTGACCTTCTTTTGTGTCTCGAGGTCGAATATGTCGTCCAACAGAATTTCCAACTCTACTTTCCGGGCCATCTCACTCGGTCTGGACATAACATGACAGTTTATGCCCAGATTTAGGAGAGTGACTTGGTCCTCAGTGAGGTTAATTCCTGCAAGGTTCAGGAAGCCATCTCTTGGTCGTGGAATTCTGTTGGACGACATATTCGACCTCGAGACACAAAAGAAGGTCACTACCAAAGATACCTTACAAGCAGAACATATTGCAGAAGGAGGAAAGAATCGAGGCAATTACAGAAGCACCATACTGTCCCCCGAGCTTAAAGCGGCAGCTAAAAGCCTTCGTGAGAACAAGGAGATAGTTGTCAGGAGAGGTGACAAGTCGCCAATATATGTCATTCTTAAAAAAGACGAATATCTGGCGAAAATGAACATCATACTCTCTGACCAAACTAAGTTCCAAAGGGTAACGAAGGACACTACAGCCGAATTAAAAGCAAAGGTCAACAAACTGATCGAAACTGTGAACGCCAAGAAATCCGGGCTCCACCTGCCAAAGATCATTGGGGAATATAAACCTGGATATGCGTATGGAAATGTCAAGACACACAAGCCTGGAAACCCACTTCGGCCAATCATTAGCCAGATACCCACACCCACGTACAGACTGGCGAAGCGACTCAACGGCCTGCTGACTCCTAATGTTTCTTGCGCCTTCAGCCTGAAGTCTCCAAAGGAATTTGTTGACTTACTGCGGGGCACACGGGCCACAGGGATAAGAGCCTCGTTGGACGTAGAATCGCTGTTTACCAACGTACCTGTGGACGAGACAATCGGAATGATAGCCGACAGAGTGTATCGTGATCCAGCCTGTACTCCTCCTGACATACCAGAAAATATTCTGAGGAAACTACTCCAAGCTTGTACTAAAGAAGCACCCTTCTTGAGCCCGGATAGGCACATGTATAAGCAAGTAGATGGGGTCGCCATGGGCTCTCCCCTAGGTGTCCTGTTTGCAAACTTCTACATGGGTACCATCGAGCAAAAAGTCTTAGTCGACATGAACTTGAAACCGGCCATATACTGCAGGTATGGTGACGACATTTTTACACAGGTACCTGATGTCAGACATCTGCAGGAGCTGAAGGAGGCATTTGAGCAGAGTTCCGTGCTGCGTTTCACTTACGAGATGGAAAAGGATGGGAAGCTGCCCTTTCTAGATGTAACAGTCATGGAAAAGGGCGGAGGTTTCCACACTGCAGTCTACACTAAGGAAACAAACATAGGAATGTGCCTAAATGCCAACAGCGACTGCCCAGACAGGTACAAGAGGAGTGTTGTTAACGCATATGTCGACCGTGCTCTCAGCCACAGCTCAGAATGGAAGCAAGTCGACGAAGAACTCTGTAGGGTAAGGCAGGTCCTAGTCAATAACGGCTTCTCCAATGGTTTCGTCGAAGACATCATAAGAAGGAAATTGAAAAGCCATGCAACCTCTGAAGAGACAACTAACACAACACCTATACCCCCTATTAGACTATTTTACAGGAACTTCTTTTCCACAGCTCATAAAACGGAGGAAAGGGTCCTGAAAGATATTGTTAATAGAAACGTTATCCCTACAGACAAAAATCAGAGGATACAACTGACGATTTACTATAAAACCAGAAAAACGGCCAGCCTACTCATGAGAAACTCTCCAGACACAAAACAGAACGCTTTAAAAGAGACTAACGTCGTCTATGCCTTCAAATGCCCTCTTGGGGACTGTAAGCTCCAAAAAACCCAGTATATAGGCAAGACAACAACATCTCTTTCTAGGCGTTTAACGATGCATAAGCAACAGGGCTCCATTAAAGAACATATAATCTCTTCCCACAACCAAACCATCGCCAGAGAAATCCTAGTAAACAACACAGAAATCATCGATAGATACAGCGATAGCAGGCGGCTTGACGTTTGCGAGGCACTACACATCAAGAAGTCAACACCAGCAATCAACAGCCAATTATTGCACAACTATATTCTACCCACCTCAAGACTCCGCTCCAATATAGAAGCATCAAGAAATATGGACCAATAGGCTTTCTACAAACACTTCTATTCAATATCCATTGTTTCGTGTTCTGTCTTGTGTTGATGAAATTAATACCCTATTAATATCACCTCTTGTTCTGTCTTGTGTTGATGAAATTAATACCCTATTAATGCTACATCTTGTTCTGTCTTGTGTTAATGCCACATCACCCCTTCCACCTCACTCAAATGTAGATATAAAATCGGAGATGCGTAAGCTCTATTCAGTTGTGTATTTGTGAACTAAAGTCTTTGAAAATGTAATAAGTTTTATGAAACGCGCTCGTGTCGCGTCAGACTAGAAATAAAAATGAATTTTGGAGAATTGATTTTTGATTTACCTCCAACAGTGAAAAGAAATGTACGAAAGATTGAGAAAATTCGTGTTAGAATTATTAATCTTACTTTTTCGGTCATATTTAATAATATATATATATATATATATATATATATATATATATATATATATATATATATATATATATATATATATATATATATATATATATATATATATATATAGTAGCCAGTAGCTACTGGCTGGCTACTAGGTACGACATATATATATGTCGTACCTAGTAGCCAGAATGCACTTCTCGGCCTACTATGCAAGGCCCAATTTGCATAATTAGGCCGAGTGATCTTTTTTTTCGATAAATTGTTTCCAGTTAGTTTATTTGAATTATTATTACTATATTATATTAAGAACATAAATTATTGACTTGGTTGTGTTAGTTTAGGGTAGGTTAAGATAGGTTAGGTTAGGTAGGGTTGGTTAGGTTCGGTTATATATCTACGTAAGTTTTAACCTAAATTTAAACAAAATAACTCATTCATAATGAAATGGATAGCTTTATCAATTCATAAGAAAAAAAATTGAAAAATATATAATATCAGGGAAAATTTGGCTAATTTGGAAAATCGGGCCTTGCATAATAGGCCGAGTACGACGTTCTGGCTACTAGGTACAACATATATATATATATATATATATATATATATATATATATATATATATATATATATATATATATATATATATATATATATATATATATATATATATATATATATATATATATATATATGTCGTACCTAATAGCCAGAACGCACTTCTCAGCCTACTATTCAAGGCCCGATTTGCCTAATAAGCCAAGTTTTCATGAATTAATGTTTTTTCGTCTACCTAACCTACCTAACCTAACCTAACCTAGCTTTTTTTGGCTACCTAACCTAACCTTACCTATAAATATAGGTTAGGTTAGGTTAGGTAGGGTTGGTTAGGTTCGGTCATATATCTACGTTAATTTTAACTCCAATAAAAAAAATTGACCTCATACATAGAGAAAAGGGTTGCTTTATCATTTCATAAGAAAAAAATTATAGTAAATATATTAATTCAGGAAAACTTGGCTTATTAGGCAAATCGAGCCTTGAATAGTAGGCTGAGAAGTGAGTTCTGGCTACTAGGTACGACATATATATATATATATATATATATATATATATATATATATATATATATATATATATATATATATATATATATATATATATATATATTTATATATATATATAATATAATGTATGTATGTGTGAGGCAGGCTTGAATGATTCCATGCACCTTGGGTTGTGCAGAACATTAACCAGTAGATCACACTTATTGTTCAAAAGAATCAAAAGTATTATGCACGTGGACATGCCATGGTGTCTTGGCTGTCTAGGTTCGAATCCTTCAGGGATGAGGAGTTTTCTATTTCATATTAGTTTGGGAACCATTTTAACCTGCCACACAAATGTTACTCACATGGCCCCAGCATGATGAAGTGACTTGATGACGTATCTGTGCCTAATAAGGTCACAGAGAGCTGTTGGGAATTGGCTTAAGGGTCGGATGTCATACAATTACTGTGAACAGTCAGTGTGGCCTAGTTGTGAAAGTACTGGACACGCCTAGATACATGGAACCCTAGCTGTGTGGGTTCGATTCCTTCAGAGGTGAGGTGAATTCTTTTATATATATTCATGTGCTTGTTTTAATTTAATCTTACTCTAGATATAATCATCTTAAAGTATATATCTTTCTCTCCTTCTCCTGCGAGCCCACAAGTGTCCTACCACCATTCACAAAACTGTTGTGGTACCTACCTTTATTATCTAGCACGGATTGAACTACGTCTGCACTTCTCGGATGACAAGGATCCACAACGACCGTGCACAAGACACCCTGAAAATAAAACAACACTCCCCCATCATAGATAAAGCTTACCTAATCTACAGTCAGCTCTTGATCAGGGGGTCATGCGGACTCTTTCACCTCTTGCACCTTGTCCCACATGCAGACGATGAGTCACAATAACCTGGCTTGATGAAATGAGAACTGAACCACACTCCAGAAGATCGACTTGATAATGCTCCTGAACGGACTGGACCGAAACGTTGTCGTCTCCTCATCTTCTGGTGTGTGATCTGGTTCTCACCCCTTTTCCCACCCCTGGAATGGAATGAATGAGCCTCATCCATTCCACCTCCAATAACACTACCCCACTGGAGAAGGATAAATGAAGCTCATCAACACCACTTCATCAGCTATTTCCTTCTTTTTTAGGAACCTCACCTTTATTCCCCACTCCTCTCCTTCTTTCCCCGTCACACAACACACCTCTTGATCACCCCCACCCCGTCTTCTTCATCTCCTTATACCTTATATAGGCATCTAGGGACGCCTATATATAGGCATCATGCCTGTATATATAACATCGTAAATGTGATGTGATAAGGCATCTCACATGCCTTATTACATCAGCAGTTAGGGCGCCCCACCAATTGCACCAAGTGCAACTTCCAACAATTTCCATTCAAGCTATCTTTTCTATCGATAAGCTAAAACACACTTATTAACTTTCATCATCCAGAAAAGTAGAATATTTATTTATGAAAGGACGAAGACATTTTAGTTTTGGAAATGTCGTCGTCCTGAAGCCAATTTTACAAAGTTAACTTGGTTTATACAAAATTATCGCTCACAAACCCACACACACACACACACACACACACACACACACACACACACACACACACACACACACACACACACAAGCTGCAAGAATGGTCGAACAAATGGTTGTTAGAGTTTAACCCAAGCAAATGTAATGTAATGAAGATAGGGGTAGGAAGCAGGACACCAGATACAAGGTATCATTTGGGAGACGAAATACTTCAGAAGTCAGAGAGAGACCTGGGGGTTGATATCACGCCAGACCTGTCCCCTGAAGCTCATATCAAGAGGATAACATCAGCGGCATATGCCAGGTTGGCTACCATAAGAACCGCATTTAGAAACTTGTGTAAGGAATCTTTCAGAACATTATATACCACATATGTCAGACCAATCGTGGAGTATGCGGCTCCAGCATGGAGTCCATATCTAGTCAAGCAGAAGACTAAACTGGAAAAGGTTCAAAGGTTTGCCACCAGATTACTACCCGAGCTGAGAGGTATGAGCTACGAGGATAGACCACGGGAATTAAACCTCACTTCTTTGTAAGACAGAAGAATTAGGGAGGACATGATCACCACATTCAAGATTCTCAAGGGAATCGACAGGGTAGATAAAGACAGGAGTTACGGTAACGGGCGAGAATTCGGACTGGCGAACAGTAATGAGTGGAGTACCACAAGGATCGGTGCTGGGACCAATTCTATTTCTAGTATATGTTAACATGTTTACAGGAGTAGAGTCCTACATTTCGATGTTCGCAGATGATGCAAAGTTGATGAGAAGAGTTGTGACAGATGAGGATTGCAGGATCCTCCAAGAGGACCTGAACAGGCTGCAGAGATGGTCAGAGAAATGGCTACTGGAGTTCAACACGAGCAAATGTAAAGTTGTGGAAATGGGACTAGGAGATAGGAGACCAAAGGGACAGTACACAATGAAGGGGAACTGCCTACCTGTACCGGCGCGTTAAAGAGACCTGGGCGTGGACGTAACACCTAACACCTAATCTGTCTCCTGAAGCACATATAGGATAACGACAGCAGCGTACTCTACACTGGCAAAGGTTAGAACATCATTCAGAAACCTAGGTAAGGAGGCATTTAGGGCGCTTTACACTGCCTACATGAGGCCAGTCTTAGAGTATGCCGCCTCATCATGGAGTTCTCATCTGAAGAAGCATATAAGGAAATGGAAAAGGTTCATAGGTTTGCAACAAAACTCATCCCAGAGTTACGAAGGATGGGGTATGAGGAGCGCCTAAGGGGAACTGTGCCTTACGACACTAGAAAGAAGAAGGGAGAGGGGAGACATGATAGGAACGTATAAAATACTCAGAGGGATTGACAGAGTGGACATAGATGAAATGTTCACATGGAATAGTTACAGAACGAGGGGCCATGGGTGGAAGCTGGATACTCAGATGAGTCACAGGGATGTTAGGAAGTTTTCTTTTAGCGTGAGAGTAGTGGGAAAATGAAATGCACTTAAGGAACAGGTTGTGGAAGCAAATACTATTCATAATTTTAAAACTAGGTATGATAAGGAAATAGGACCATAATCATTGCTGTAAACAACCGATGCTCGAAAGGTGGGATCCAAGAGTCTATGCTCGATCCTGCAGACAAAATTAGGTGAGTACACACACACACACACACACACACACACACACACACACACACACACACACACACACACACACACACACACACACACACACACACACACACACACATACACACACACAAACACACACACACACACACACACACACACACACACACACACACACACACACACACACACACACACACACACACACACACACACACACACACACACAAACACACACACACACACACACACACACACACACAGGAAATGAAGGAACGAAATGGATGCAGGAAATGAAGAACGAAATAAGCAACCTGAAAAGAGAGCTGACAGCAGCAAAGGAGGAGATTAGAACCCTCAAAGAGAATGGTATCGAGGCTGAGAATCAGAAAACCACCCAGGGAGAAAGTGGTAATAGTTTTCTGGATGAGAATGCCACAATAAAAGCAACATTTGCGGAAATACTAAAAAAAAATAACTCTGAAGTAATGACTGCAGTGATGGAGGTGGCCATGAAAGCAGCCACCTCGCAGGAGGCGGCACGCTCCACTAGCCAACTGCTGGAAAGGAAAAGATCAGTGGTTGCTGTGGGTATTAAGGAACAGGAAGGAACCAATAGGACAGAGTGGAATGACAAGGACAAAGCAGCAGTGAATGAAGTACTAAAGGCACTAGACATGGAAGGGGCCGAGAATAGAATTGAGAAGGTTTTCAGGCTAGGCCGGTACAACAAAGACCGAGACCGAATGATAAAGATAGTGTTTGCAAACGAGAACACAAAGGAGAGGATCCTATCAAGGAAGAGCTCCCTGAAAAACGTGGGAAAATTAAAAAATGTATTCCTCCAGTGAGACATGACAAGGGAGGAGAGAGCCGTGGCGGCAGAAGAAAGGAAGAGGCGCAGGGCGAGAGGGGAAAACCAGGAAGTCACAGCTCCCAACACAACACCCCCAGAGGCGAGGGGGGAACCCACAACCAGCTACCCAGTAACACCAGAAGGGAGGACAACCCCGCCTCCCTCCTCTGCATAGAAAACCCCCCTACCCCAAACCCTCCCTGCCCCCACTCAAAAGTTCAGCCAAATCTCCCTCCCCCCACACCCAATCCCCACCCTTCTACCCCTCCCCTCCTCCCGAGTCCTCCCTCCTCCCCTTTCCTTCCCGTCCTCCCTCCCCTTTCACCCCATACCCTCCCTGTCCCTCCCCCTTCACTGGATCCCCCGCCCCTCATTCCAGTATCCTCTGAGATTCTGTTACCCACCTCACAGGTCCTCACACCCATGGAACAGCCTCCACCACCAGCAGAACACTCACCAAGGAGGCGATTTGAGAAGGGACAGAAGAAAGTGAGCCTCAAAGCGATGTACACTAACATAGATGGAATTACAAATAAAGCAAATGAGCTTGGAGAACTGGTACTAGAGGAAAACCCAGACATAATAGCCCTCACAGAAACAAAGATCACGAAAACAATAACAAATGCAGTGTTTCCACAGGACTATTATGTTATGCGGAAAGAGAGGGAAGGGAGAAGTGGGGGTGGTGTAGCTCTGCTGGTAAGAAAAGGCTGGGATTTTGAGGAGATGGATATTCAGGGCTGTGAAGGTTTCAGTGACTACATAGCAGGTACTGTAACAAATGGAGGGAAAAAAATTATAGTCGCAGTCATATATAATCCACCACCAAATGACAGAAGACCTAGACAGGAATATGATAGAAACAACATGGCCACCATTAACATAATAGAAAGAGCAGCTTCTGTTGCTAGCAGGAATGGATCTGGACTACTAATTATGGGAGACTTCAACCATGGGAAGATAGATTGGAAGAACAGAGACCCGCATGGAGGACCAGAAACATGGAGAGCTAAGCTGCTGGACGTGGCAACAAGAAACTTTCTAAGCCAGCATACCAAAGAGCCAACAAGAATGAGAGGAGAAGATGAACCAGCAATGCTTGATTTGATATTTACCCTAAATGAATGGGATATAAGAGAAGTTAAGATGGAAGCGCCCTTGGGAATGAGTGACCACAGTGTATTGAACTTTGAGTACCTGGTAGAGCTAGGACTTATCTCCCCCCAAAGAGAACTAGGAATCAAAAGGCTGGCATACCGAAAGGGGAATTATGAACAGATGAGAAGTTTCCTAAGTGAAATACCTTGGGACACAGACCTCAGAGACAAGTCTGTACAGGGTATGATGGACTATGTTACCCAAAAGTGTCAGGAGGCAGTAAACAGGTTCATCCCGGCCCAAAGGGAAAAATCCGAGAAGCAACAGAAGAATCCATGGTATAATAGGGCATGTATGGAAGCGAAGAAACTGAACAAAAAGGCGTGGAGGAACTTCCGGAATAACAGAACACCAGAAAGCAGGGAGAGATACCAGAGAACTAGGAATGAGTACGTCAGGGTGAGAAGAGAAGCAGAGAAAAATTTTGAAAATGATATAGCAAACAAAGCCAAGACCGAACCAAAGCTACTCCACAGTCACATCAGAAGGAAAACAACAGTGAAAGAACAGGTATTGAAACTTAGAACAGGCGAAGACAGGTATACAGAGAATGACAGAGAGGTGTGTGAGGAACTCAACAAGAGGTTCCAGGAGGTCTTCACAATAGAACAGGGTGAGGTCACTGTGCTAGGAGAAAGGGAGGTAAACCAGGCGGCCTTGGAGGAGTTCGAAATTACGAGAGAGGAGGTCAAGAGACACCTGCTGGATCTGGATGTTAGAAAGGCGGTTGGTCCAGATGGGATCTCACCATGGGTACTGAAAGAGTGTGCAGAGGCACTTTGCTTGCCACTCTCCATAGTGTATAGTAAGTCACTAGAGACGGGAGACCTACCAGA
>NC_091165.1:8544742-8687242 GCF_040958095.1 Procambarus clarkii
CTCTCTCTCTCTCTCTCTCTCTCTCTCTCTCTCTCTCTCTCTCTCTCTCTCTCTCTCTCACTCTCGTTCTCTTTCTCTCTCCTCTCTGTCTCTCTCTTTGTTTATTTCCTATCTCCTTCGGTCTCTCTCCCTTTCTTTCTTCTCTTCTCTGTCTCTGTCTTTCCTCTGCATCTGTTTCCTTTTTCCCAGTCTTTCTCTATCTTTATAATTGTAATGAGAATAATTATACCTAATAACTTCAATAATTAATCATTAAAAAAATAGCGTTGTAAGACCCTTTTTCAAAAACGTTATATCATAACATTTAAAACATGTTTTATCAAAACATTACGACCTCACGTTTTGTATTCGTATTTACAAATTCTCAAAACACGTGTATAAAACGTAATTTAAAACGTGGGTAAAACAATTAATTGCTGTTTTTAAAACGTTCAGAAAAAGTGAAACTGTTTGGTGGGTATTCAACAAATCGGGGCATCCAGCATTGCCAGGTCTATCTGGCTGGCTCCCATCTATCTATCCTTTCATCTGTCTAGCCAAACATACATTTATCCATCAATCTATGCATCTATCTCTGTTCATCCTACAATTTACCTACTGTCTGTCTCTTTCTTTAACTTAGCCTCTCGCTTTGTCTATCTGTTTCTTTGTCTCTCAGGGTGCATGTGTGTTTCTGTGTCAGTCTTTGTCTTTGTCTCAGTCTCTCTCTCTCATATAAAAAATATAACTAATGTGTTGTGGTCGCAGTGAGAGGAGCTCAGAGGTGATAATACTAAAAATAGAATAGCCACCTCATGCTCTGATAACGCACACCGTGTCTCGAGATTGTTTTGGAGCTGTTGAAGAATTGTCTAGGTCATGGTGATATGTCTAACCTCATTCATATATATGTCTAACCTGCTATTTATATTGCAGGTTATAGCCTAATAATGGTAGGTTAAACATATGTATGAATATGATTGGGTGGTTATAAATAGGAGCTGCCTCGTATGGGTCAATAGGTTTCTGCAGTTACCTTCATTCTTATGTTCTTATGATACGGGCAAATTATTTATAGCTTTGAAATTACTTTTTATTTTCCCAAGATCAGTGACTGTAATGGTGTATGTTACATGAAAAACTATAGTTTGAAAAGTTTGTTTTGAAAATATTTAGCTGTGGAGCTGGCGGGCAGTGCCAAAAATCGTCATGGATGTCTGAATGTTACACTGGCGAGCGGTTCCCTTTTGAATTTTGGCGACCCTGACCATCCTATGTTCATCTCAGACCATTCTCTCTGCCAATTTGTGTGAGGCTAGACCAAACCGCTTGGCCTCCAACTCTGAACAGACAGACAGACATTCCCAGCTATATAATTGACCAGGAAGGGGTGGGGAGGATACACGTCGTTGACCGGGTCTATCTGTTTGTCTCCCATCTGTCCATCTATCTATCCATACATCTGTCTCTCTTTACCTGTCCATTCAGCTATCTATCCATCCGTCTATTCCTCAGTCTACCTATCCAACTATTTATGTATTCACCTATCCATCCATCTATCTACCCATTTATCTGTCACTCTAGTTGTCGGTCTCTCTATCCATCTATCTATCTAAGTATATAATAATACATTTATTTAAAAATCTATATATTCATATGTCCATCCATCTTTTATTCATACTTATCCATTCCAACCATCCATATATTTATACTTTTGTCCATCAATCTGATTATCCATATATCCACTCCCCAAATATTCATCTATCCATCTAATAATTCTTCTATCAATCTATCCATCCTTCTATCCATAATCTACCGATCTATCTATCTGTCTATCTATCCATCCATCCGTATACTTCCATCCATCTATCTATCACGCCATTTGTCCATCTCTCTGTCCATTTGTTATTATAACTTTCCAGATATCTGTCAATGTAGCTTTCTATCCATTCAACTTTACAGCCATCTATCCATCAGTCAATCTGTTCATCTAGCTTTCTATCCATCAATCCATTCATCTGTGCAGCCATCTATCCATCGTTGCGATGTAAGGTATACACCACTTGGCTGATACACAATAGCTGAAGAAAACATGAAAAATTACTTTAACACAAAGAGAATCAAACTTGTGACTGAATAGTTACACTATAAAAACATCACAACCTGGACACGATACTTCTGGCGGAGCGGCTAACATCGTGACAACTTTTAATGTCCTTTCCTTACAGCACCCGAAGTTGTCTGAGTAGAGTAGGAGTACTCAGGAGAACAGAAGGAGAGGTTAGAAGCATTAAATATGCCAAACTAAAAGAAAAAGAGGAGGTATGATTAATACAATGAAACAAGTGAGAAGGTTGTGGAGGTCAAAACTGTCAATAATTTCACAGTGTTATATGACAAAAGAGTGCTGGGTAGACGAAACACCACGAGTGTAGTTCTCTTCCTGTTACTACACTTAGGTGGTTACCAGGTCCCCTAACAAGGTAAACATATTTAAACAATTTAAAGGAAAAACAATAATATAAAACTTAGTTTTTTATTTGAAATAAAATTGGAGTATTATATATTACTTTCATATTTATTTCAATTTACTGAGGTAACGTTTACAAAATATCTTCTGATACATGTCACCTCAATATGGTAGCAATTTTGTTAATCTTTTGCATAAATATATATATATATATATATATATATATATATATATATATATATATATATATATATATATATATATATATATGTCGTACCTAGTAGCCAGAACGCACTTTTCAGCCTACTATGCAAGGCCCGATTTGCCTAATAAGCCAAGTTTTCCTGAATTAATATATTTTCTCTGTTTTTTTTTCTTATAAAATGATAAAACTACCCATCTCATTATGAATGAGGTCAATTTTTGTTATTGGAGTTAAAATTAACGTAGATATATGCCCGAACCTAACCAACCCTACCTAACCTAACCTAACCTATCTTTATAGGTTAGGTTAGGTTAGGTAGCCGAAAAAGTTAGGTTAGGTTAGGTTAGGTAGGTTAGATAGTCGAAAAACAACTAATTCATGAAAACTTGGCTTATTAGGCAAATCGGGCCTTGCATAGTAGGCTGAGAAGTGCGTTCTGACTACTAGGTACGACATATATATATATATATATATATATATATATATATATATATATATATATATATATATATATATATATATATATATAATGAAATGGGTAGCTTTATCATTTCATAAGAAAAAAATTAGAGAAAATATATTATTTCAGGAAAACTTGGCTTATTAGGCAAATCGGGCCTTGCATAGTAGGCCGAGTACGACGTTCTGGCTACTAGGTACAACATATATATATATATATATATATATATATATATATATATATATATATATATATATATATATATATATATATATATATATATATCACCCCAGAAGTGACTCGAACCCATACTGCCAGGAGCAACGCAACTGGTATGTACAGGATGCCTTAATCCACTTGATCATCATGACCGGACAAGAACTGATGGTAGCCGAGGCTATTTAGCCCATCAGCCCGCCAGCACTCTGATGGTAATCTTGGGCATAGCATTTTAATAAATCACCTCATTCTTTGGGGCACACGTGAGAAACACAAATGCGAACAAACCTGAATGGTCCCCAGGACTATATGCAACTGAAAATTCACACTCCAGAAGTGACTCGAACCCATACTGCCAGGAGCAACGCAACTGGTATGTACAGGACGCCTTAATCCACTTGACCATCAAGACTGGACAAAGAATGAGAAACTGACAAACTGTTTCTCATGTTTCACATGAGAAACTCTCCAGACACAAAGCAGAACGCTTTAAAAGAGACCAATGTCGTCTATGCCTTCAAATGCCCGCTTGGGGACTGTAAGCTTCAAAGAACTAAATATATAGGCAATATATAGGACAACAACATCTCTTTCCAGGCGATTAACGATGCATAAGCATCAGGGCTCCATTAAGGAACATATAATCTCTTCCCACAACCAGACTATCACCAGAGAAGTCTTAACAAAAAACACAGAAATCATCGATAGATACAGCGATAGCAGGCGGCTTGATATCTGTGAGGCACTACACATCAAGAAGTCAACACCAGCAATCAATAGCCAATTAATGCACAACTATATTCTACCCACTTCAAGACTCCGCACCAATATAGAAGCATCAAGAAATATGGGCCAATAGGCCCTTTGCAGTTACTTCCATTCTTCCCTTTAATTTACCCAATATTATACCCATTGATTCGTCTTCTGTCTTGTGTTGAAAGTTTGTTTTCACCTCATCCAAAACTGTTGTAACATATCACCTCAGCCAAATGCAGGTATATAAGATAAAAGGTTAAGATAGGCTTAAATTATAGCATAGTAGAAATCTGTTTAGTGTTTGCAGGTTATAGTTGTGTGTGTGTAAACTAAAGTCTTTGAAAATGTAATAAGTTATTACGAAACGCGTTCAAGTGTCACGTCAGACTAGAAATAAAAATTAATTTTGGAGAATTGATTTTTCTTTTACCATCGACAGTGAAAAGAAACATAAGAAATATTGAGAAAATTCGTGTTAGAATTATTAATGTTACTTTCTCGGTCATATTTAATAATATATGTTTACAAGAAAGACTGCTACCAAAATATACTAATATATATAAATATATATATATATATATATATATATATATATATGCGAACAAGCCTGAATGGTCCCCAGGACAATATGCAACTGAAAACTCACACCCCAGAAGTGACTCGAACCCATACTCCCAGAAGCAACGCAACTGGTATGTACAAGACGCCTTAATCCACTTGACCATCACGACCGGACATAATGAGGTGATAGCCGAGGCTATTTGAACCACCCCACCGCCGGCACTCGGATAGTAATCTTGGGCATAGCATTTTACCAAATCACCTCAGTCACTTCACCAAATCACCTCGGTTCGAGTCACTTCTGGGGTGTGAGTTTTCAGTTGCATATTGTCCTGGGGACCATTCAGGCTTGTTCGCATTTGTGTTCCTCACGTGTGCCCCAAAGAATGAGGTGATTTGGTAAAATGCTATGCCCAAGATTACTATCCGAGTGCCGGCGGTGGGGTGGTTCAAATAGCCTCGGCTATCACCTCATTATGTCCGGTCGTGATGGTCAAGTGGATTAAGGCGTCTTGTACATACCAGTTGCGTTGCTTCTGGGAGTATGGGTTCGAGTCACTTCTGGGGTGTGAGTTTTCAGTTGCATATTGTCCTGGGGACCATTCAGGCTTGTTCGCATTTGTGTTCCTCACGTGTGCCCCAAAGAATGAGGTGATTTGGTAAAATGCTATGCCCAAGATTACTATCCGAGTGCCGGCGGTGGGGTGGTTCAAATAGCCTCGGCTATCACCTCATTATGTCCGGTCGTGATGGTCAAGTGGATTAAGGCGTCTTGTACATACCAGTTGCGTTGCTTCTGGGAGAATGGGTTCGAGTCACTTCTGGGGTGTGAGTTTTCAGTTGCATATTGTCCTGGGGACCATTCAGGCTTGTTCGCATTTGTGTTCCTCACGTGTGCCCCAAAGAATGAGGTGATTTGGTAAAATGCTATGCCCAAGATTACTATCCGAGTGCCGGCGGTGGGGTGGTTCAAATAGCCTCGGCTATCACCTCATTATGTCCGGTCGTGATGGTCAAGTGGATTAAGGCGTCTTGTACATACCAGTTGCGTTGCTTCTGGGAGTATGGGTTCGAGTCACTTCTGGGGTGTGAGTTTTCAGTTGCATATTGTCCTGGGGACCATTCAGGCTTGTTCGCATTTGTGTTCCTCACGTGTGCCCCAAAGAATGAGGTGATTTGGTAAAATGCTATGCCCAAGATTACTATCCGAGTGCCGGCGGTGGGGTGGTTCAAATAGCCTCGGCTATCACCTCATTATGTCCGGTCGTGATGGTCAAGTGGATTAAGGCGTCTTGTACATACCAGTTGCGTTGCTTCTGGGAGTATGGGTTCGAGTCACTTCTGGGGTGTGAGTTTTCAGTTGCATATTGTCCTGGGGACCATTCAGGCTTGTTCGCATTTGTGTTCCTCACGTGTGCCCCAAAGAATGAGGTGATTTGGTAAAATGCTATGCCCAAGATTACTATCCGAGTGCCGGCGGTGGGGTGGTTCAAATAGCCTCGGCTATCACCTCATTATGTCCGGTCGTGATGGTCAAGTGGATTAAGGCGTCTTGTACATACCAGTTGCGTTGCTTCTGGGAGTATGGGTTCGAGTCACTTCTGGGGTGTGAGTTTTCAGTTGCATATTGTCCTGGGGACCATTCAGGCTTGTTCGCATTTGTGTTCCTCACGTGTGCCCCAAAGAATGAGGTGATTTGGTAAAATGCTATGCCCAAGATTACTATCCGAGTGCCGGCGGTGGGGTGGTTCAAATAGCCTCGGCTATCACCTCATTATGTCCGGTCGTGATGGTCAAGTGGATTAAGGCGTCTTGTACATACCAGTTGCGTTGCTTCTGGGAGTATGGGTTCGAGTCACTTCTGGGGTGTGAGTTTTCAGTTGCATATTGTCCTGGGGACCATTCAGGCTTGTTCGCATTTGTGTTCCTCACGTGTGCCCCAAAGAATGAGGTGATTTGGTAAAATGCTATGCCCAAGATTACTATCCGAGTGCCGGCGGTGGGGTGGTTCAAATAGCCTCGGCTATCACCTCATTATGTCCGGTCGTGATGGTCAAGTGGATTAAGGCGTCTTGTACATACCAGTTGCGTTGCTTTTGGGAGTATGGGTTCGAGTCACTTCTGGGGTGTGAGTTTTCAGTTATATATATATATATATATATATATATATATATATATATATATATATATATATATATATATATATATATATATATATATGTCGTACCTAGTAGCCAGAACGCACTTCTCAGCCTACTATGCAAGGCCCGATTTGCCTAATAAGCCAAGTTTTCATGAATTAATGTTTTTTCGACTACCTAATCTACCTAACCTAACCTAACCTACCTTTTCCGGCTACCTAACCTAACCTAACCTATAAAGATAGGTTAGGTTAGGTTAGGTAGGGTTGGTTAGGTTCGGTCATATATCTACGTTAATTTTAACTACAATAAAACAAAATTGACCTCATACATAATGAAATGGGTAGCTTTATCATTTCATAAGAAAAAAATTAGAGCAAATATAAAAATTCAGGAAAACTTGGCTTATTAGGCAAATCGGGCCTTGCATAGCAGGCCGAGAAAGACGTTCTGGCTACTAGGTACAACATATATATATATATATATATATATATATATATATATATATATATATATATATATATATATATATATATATATATATATATATATATATATAAATATATATATATATATATATATATATATATATATATATATATATATATATATATATATATATATATATATATATATATATATATATATATATATATATATATATATATATATATATATATTAGTATATTTTGGTAGCAGTCTTTCCTGTAGACATATATTATTAAATATGACCAAAAAAGTAAGATTAATAATTCTAACACGAATTTTCTCAATCTTTCGTACATTTCGTTTCACTGTTGGAGGTAAATCAAAAATCAATTCTCCAAAATTCATTTTTATTTCTAGTCTGACGCGACACGAGCGCGTTTCGTAAAACTTATTACATTTTCAATGACTTTAGTTCACAAATACACAACTGAATAGAACTTACGCATCTCCGATTTTATATCTACATTTGAGTGAGGTGGAAGGGGTGATGTGGCATTAACACAAGACAGAACAAGATGTGGTATTAATAGGGTATTAATTTCATCAACACAAGACAGAACAAGAGTATAAATAGGGTATTAATTTCATCAACACAAGACAGAACACGAAACAATGGATATTGAATAGAAGTGTTTGTAGAAAGCCTATTGGTCCATATTTCTTGATGCTTCTATATTGGAGCGGAGTCTTGAGGTGGGTAGAATATAGTTGTGCAATAATTGGCTGTTGATTGCTGGTGTTGACTTCTTGATGTGTAGTGCCTCGCAAACGTCAAGCCGCCTGCTATCGCTGTATCTATCGATGATTTCTGTGTTGTTTACTAGGATTTCTCTGGCGATTGTTTGGTTGTGGGAAGAGATTATATGTTCCTTAATGGAGCCCTGTTGCTTATGCATCGTTAAACGCCTAGAAAGACATGTTGTTGTCTTGCCTATATACTGGGTTTTTTGGAGCTTACAGTCCCCAAGAGGGCATTTGAAGGCATAGACGACGTTAGTCTCTTTTAAAGCGTTCTGTTTTGTGTCTGGAGAGTTTCTCATGAGTAGGCTGGCCGTTTTTCTGGTTTTATAGTAAATCGTCAGTTGTATCCTCTGATTTTTGTCTGTAGGGATAACGTTTCTATTAACAATATCTTTCAGGACCCTTTCCTCCGTTTTATGAGCTGTGGAAAAGAAGTTCCTGTAAAATAGTCTAATAGGGGGTATAGGTGTTGTGTTAGTTGTCTCTTCAGAGGTTGCATGGCTTTTCACTTTCCTTCTTATGATGTCTTCGACGAAACCATTGGAGAAGCCGTTATTGACTAGGGCCTGCCTTACCCTACAGAGTTCTTCATCGACTTGCTTCCATTCTGAGCTGTGGCTGAGAGCACGGTCGACATATGCGTTAACAACACTCCTCTTGTACCGGTCTGGGCAGTCGCTGTTGGCATTTAGGCATATTCCTATGTTTGTTTCCTTAGTGTAGACTGCAGTGTGGAAACCTCCGCCCTTTTCCATGACTGTTACATCTAGAAAGGGCAGCTTCCCATCCTTTTCCATCTCGTAAGTGAAACGCAGCACGGAACTCTGCTCAAATGCCTCCTTCAGCTCCTGCAGATGTCTGACATCAGGTACCTGTGTAAAAATGTCGTCAACATACCTGCAGTATATGGCCGGTTTCAAGTTCATGTCGACTAAGACTTTTTGCTCGATGGTACCCATGTAGAAGTTTGCAAACAGGACACCTAGGGGAGAACCCATGGCGACCCCATCTACTTGCTTATACATGTGCCCATCCGGGCTGAAGAAGGGTGCCTCTTTAGTACAAGCTTGGAGTAGTTTCCTCAGAATATTTTCTGGTATGTCAAGAGGAGTACAGGCTGGATCACGATACACTCTGTCGGCTATCATTCCGATTGTCTCGTCCACAGGTACGTTGGTAAACAGCGATTCTACGTCCAACGAGGCTCTTATCCCTGTGGCCCGTGTGCCCCGCAGTTTATTGGTCCATATTTCTTGATGCTTCTATATTGGAGCGGAGTCTTGAGGTGGGTAGAATATAGTTGTGCAATAATTGGCTGTTGATTGCTGGTGTTGACTTCTTGATGTGTAGTGCCTCGCAAACGTCAAGCCGCCTGCTACCGACAGTATGGTGCAGAAGCACCATACTGTCCCCCGAGCTTAAAGCGGCAGCTAAAAGCCTTCGTGAGAACAAGGAGATAGTTGTCAGGAGAGGTGACAAGTCGCCAATATATGTCATTCTTAAAAAAGACGAATATCTGGCGAAAATGAACATCATACTCTCTGACCAAACTAAGTTCCAAAGGGTAACGAAGGACACTACAGCCGAATTAAAAGCAAAGGTCAACAAACTGATCGAAACTGTGAACGCCAAGAAATCCGGACTCCACCTGCCAAAGATCATTGGGGAATATAAACCTGGATATGCGTATGGAAATGTCAAGACGCACAAGCCTGGAAACCCACTTCGGCCAATCATTAGCCAGATACCCACACCCACGTACAGACTGGCGAAGCGACTCAACGGCCTGCTGACTCCTTATGTTCCTTGCGCCTTCAGCCTGAAGTCTCCAAAGGAATTTGTTGACTTACTGCGGGGCACACGGGCGACAGGGATAAGAGCCTCGTTGGACGTAGAATCGCTGTTTACCAACGTACCTGTGGACGAGACAATCGGAATGATAGCCGACAGAGTGTATCGTGATCCAGCCTGTACTCCTCTTGACATACCAGAAAATATTCTGAGGAAACTACTCCAAGCTTGTATTAAAGAGGCACCCTTCTTCAGCCCGGATGGGCACATGTATAAGCAAGTAGATGGGGTCGCCATGGGTTCTCCCCTAGGTGTCCTGTTTGCAAACTTCTACATGGGTACCATCGAGCAAAAAGTCTTAGTCGACATGAACTTGAAACCGGCCATATACTGCAGGTATGTTGACGACATTTTTACACAGGTACCTGATGTCAGACATCTGCAGGAGCTGAAGGAGGCATTTGAGCAGAGTTCCGTGCTGCGTTTCACTTACGAGATGGAAAAGGATGGGAAGCTGCCCTTTCTAGATGTAACAGTCATGGAAAAGGGCGGAGGTTTCCACACTGCAGTCTACACTAAGGAAACAAACATAGGAATGTGCCTAAATGCCAACAGCGACTGCCCAGACAGGTACAAGAGGAGTGTTGTTAACGCATATGTCGACCGTGCTCTCAGCCACAGCTCAGAATGGAAGCAAGTCGACGAAGAACTCTGTAGGGTAAGGCAGGTCCTAGTCAATAACGGCTTCTCCAATGGTTTCGTCGAAGACATCATAAGAAGGAAAGTGAAAAGCCATGCAACCTCTGAAGAGACAACTAACACAACACCTATACCCCCTATAAGACTGCTTTACAGGAACTTCTTTTCCACAGCTCATAAAACGGAGGAAAGGGTCCTGAAAGATATTGTTAATAGAAACGTTATCCCTACAGACAAAAATCAGAGGATACAACTGACGATTTACTATAAAACCAGAAAAACGGCCAGCCTACTCATGAGAAACTCTCCAGACACAAAACAGAACGCTTTAAAAGAGACTAACGTCGTCTATGCCTTCAAATGCCCTCTTGGGGACTGTAAGCTCCAAAAAACCCAGTATATAGGCAAGACAACAACATCTCTTTCTAGGCGTTTAACGATGCATAAGCAACAGGGCTCCATTAAGGAACATATAATCTCTTCCCACAACCAAACCATCGCCAGAGAAATCCTAGTAAACAACACAGAAATCATCGATGGATACAGCGATAGCAGGTGGCTTGACGTTTGCGAGGCACTACACATCAAGAAGTCAACACCAGCAATCAACAGCCAATTATTGCACAACTATATTCTACCCACCTCAAGACTCCGCTCCAATATAGAAGCATCAAGAAATATGGACCAATAGGCTTTCTACAAACACTTCGATTCAATATCCATTGTTTTGTGTTCTGTCTTGTGTTGATGAAATTAATACCCTATTAATACTCTTGTTCTGTCTTGTGTTGATGAAATTAATACCCTATTAATACCACATCTTGTTCTGTCTTGTGTTAATGCCACATCACCCCTTCCACCTCACTCAAATGTAGATATAAAATCGGAGATGCGTAAGTTCTATTCAGTTGTGTATTTGTGAACTAAAGTCTTTGAAAATGTAATAAGTTTTACGAAACGCGCTCGTGTCGCGTCAGACTAGAAATAAAAATGAATTTTGGAGAATTGATTTTTGATTTACCTCCAACAGTGAAACGAAATGTACGAAAGATTGAGAAAATTCGTGTTAGAATTATTAATCTTACTTTTTCGGTCATATTTAATAATATATATATATATATATATATATATATATATATATATATATATATATATATATATATATATATATATATATATATATATATATATATATATATATATCTCAGCTGGGTGCCCAGCGGAGAGAGAACCTCGCATCCTAGGGGTCCAAAACCCGGATTTCCCAGCACTTCGCCCTGATGGCATCACCATATACTCATGGAAGGAGGGTAGACAGTTGGTGTGGGACTACACATGTGTATCCACCCTGGCTGACACCTATGTACACTTCGGAGCTGATCAAGCAGGTGGGGCGGCCAACCACAGGGAAACAGCAAAATCACTCAAGTACAGGCGACTGGAAGGTCAATACCTCTTTGTTCCCATAGCGTCTGAGACGCATGGCCCCTGGGGCAAGAGTGCCTTGGGATTTCTCAAGGAATTGGGGTCCAAGCTCATTGACGTCACCAGAGACCCAAGGGCTTCCAGTTTTTTATTTCAGCGTCTCAGTGTGGCGATCCAGAGGGGGAATGCTTGCTGCGTCCTCGGTTCCTGTCCAGAAGCGGAGGAGCTTCAAGAGATCCATAACCTTTAGGCATTTGTCTTGTATGTTTTGTAACCTTTAAATACACAATAAAGGAAAAAAAAAAAAAGGGAAGGGGGTGGTAGGAGAAAAGCACACAGAAACTGTATTGGAGGGAATACACATTCCCTCCAATGCGTTATGTGTGGTTTCCTCCGAGGCTATGGGTCCCCCTTCTTCCAGCCAGAGGTGGTACTCTTTTTTTTTAAAAAAAATTATATATATATATATATATATATATATATATATATATATATATATGTCGTACCTAGTAGCCAGAACGCACTTCTCAGCCTACTATGCAAGGCCAAATTTGCCTATTAAGCCAACTTTTCATGAATTAATTGTTTTTCGACTTCCTAACCTACCTAACCTAACCTAACCTAACTTTTTTGGCTACCTAACCTATAAAGATAGGTTAGGTTAGGTTAGGTTAGGTAGGGTTCGTTAGGTTCGGTCATATATCTACGTTAATTTTAACTCCAAAAAAAAAAATTGACCTCATACATAATGAAATGGGTAGCTTTATCATTTCTTAAGAAAAAAATTAGAGAAAATATATTAATTCTGGAAAAATTGGTTTATTAGGCAAATCGGGCCTTGCATAGTAGGCTGAGATACTAGGTACGATATATATATATATATATATATATATATATGTCGTACCTAGTAGCCAGAACGCACTTCTCAGCCTACTATGCAAGGCCCGATTTGCCTAATAAGCCAAGTTTTCCTGAATTAATATATTTACTTTAATTTTTTTCTTATGAAATGATAAAGCTACCCATTTCATTATATATGAGGTCAATTTTTTTTTATTGGAGTTAAAGTTAACGTAGATATATGACCGAACCTAACCAACCCTACCTAACCTAACCTAACCTATCTTTATAGGTTAGGTTAGGTTAGGTAGCCGAAAAAGTTAGGTTAGGTTAGGTTAGGTAGGTTAGGTAGTCGAAAAACAATTAATTCATGAAAACTTGGCTTATTAGGCAAATTGGGCCTTGCATAGTAGGCTGAGAAGTGCGTTCTGGCTACTAGGTACGACATATATATATATATATATATATATATATATATATATATATATATATATATATATATATATATATATATATATATATATATATATATATATATATATATATATATATATATATATATATATATATATATATATATATATATTATTATTAAATATGACCGAAAAAGTAAGATTAATAATTCTAACACGAATTTTCTCGATCTTTCGTACATTCCTTTTCAGTGTTGGTGGTAATTAAAAAATCAATTCTCCAAAATTCATTTTTATTTCTAGTCTGACGCGACACTTGAGCGCGTTTCGTAAAACTTATTACATTTTCAAAGACTTTAGTTTTCACATACACAACTGAATAGAACTTACACATCTCCGATTTGTTTATATCTACATTTGAGTGAGGTGGATGGGGTGAGGTGGTATTAATAGGGTATTAAATTCCTCAACACAAGACAGAACACGTCCCACCATCTGGTCACCATTTGGTCCGGGAGACATCTCCCGTCACGCTGGGTGCAGTCGCACCTCCACAGATCTCCAGTATCATCTATTGATACTGGTGATGGCTCAAAAGGGCCACCACTTACGAGCTATTCATGCCCGTGCCACCTATTGGGTGGCTTCATCTTCATCTTAACACATTCACAAAGGAGACATCTCCCGTCATGCAGGGTGCATTCGCACCTCCACAGATCTCCAGTATCAGCTCTTGATACTGGTAATGGCTTAAAAGGGCCACCACTTATGGGCTATTCATGCCCGTGCCACCTTTTGGGTGGCTTAATCTTCATCAATCAATCAATCGACAGAACACGAAACAATGGGTATTGAATGGAAGTGTTTGTAGAAAGCCTATTGGTCCATATTTCTTGGTGCTTCTATATTGGAGCGGAGTCTTGAGGTGGGTAGAATATAGTTGTGCATTAATTGGCTGTTGATTGCTGGTGTTGACTTTTTAATGTGTATTGCCTCGCAAACATCAAGCCGTTTGCTATCGCTGTATCTATCGATGATTTCTGTGTTGTTTACTAGGATTTCTCTGGCGATGGTTTGGTTGTGGAAAGAGATTATATGTTCCTTAATGGAACCCTGTTGCTTATGCATCGTTAAACGCCTAGAAAGAGATGTTGTTGTCTTGCCTATATACTGGGTTTTTTTGGAGCTTACAGTCCCCAAGAGGGCATTTGAAGGCATAGACGACGTTGGTCTCTTTTAAAGCGTTCTGCTTTGTGTCTGGAGAGTTTCTCATGAGTAGGCTGGCCGTTTTTCTGGTTTTATAGTAAATCGCCAGTTGTATCCTCTGATTTTTGTCCTTAGGGATAACGTTTCTATTAACAATATCTTTCAGGACCCTTTCCTCCGTTTTATGAGCTGTGGAAAAGAAGTTCCTGTAAAATAGTCTAATAGGGGGTATAGGTGTTGTGTTAGTTGTCTCTTCAGAGGTTGCATGGCGTTTCACTTCCCTTCTTATGATGTCTTCAACGAAACCATTGGAGAAGCCGTTGTTGACTAGGACCTGCCTTACCCTACAGAGTTCTTTGTCGACTTGCTTCCATTCTGAGCTGTGGCTGAGAGCACGGTCGACATATGCGTTAACAACACTCCTCTTGTACCTGTCTGGGCAGTCGCTGTTGGCATTTAGGCACATTCCTATGTTCGTTTCCCTAGTGTATACTGCAGTGTGGAAACCTCCGCTCTTTTCCATGACTGTTACATCTAGAAAGGGCAGCTTCCCATCCTTTTCCATCTCGTAAGTGAAACGCAGCACGGAACTCTGCTCAAACGCCTCCTTCAGCTCCTGCAGATGTCTGACATCAGGTACCTGTGTAAAAATGTCGTCAACATACCTGCAGTATATGGCCGGTTTCAAGTTCATGTCGACTAAGACTTTTTGCTCGATGGTACCCATGTAGAAGTTTGCAAACAGGACACCTAGGGGAGAACCCATGGCGACCCCATCTACTTGCTTATACATGTGCCCATCCGGGCTCAAGAAGTGTGCCTCTTTAGTACAAGCTTGGAGTAGTTTCCTTAGAATATTCTCTGGTATGTCAAGAGGAATACAGGCTGGATCACGATACACTCTGTCGGCTATCATCCCGATTGTCTCGTCCACAGGTACGTTGGTGAACAGTGATTCTACGTCCAACGAGGCTCTTATCCCGGTGGCCCGTGTGCACCGCAGTAAGTCAACAAATTCTTTTGGGGACTTCAGGCTGAAGGCGCACGGGACATAAGGAGTCAGCAGGCCGTTGAGTCGCTTCACCAGTCCTAAAGTGACACTGTCGCTAGATAATAAGGATACTAATAATCGATGTAATAACAATAAGTCAAACAATGATTCCTCAGTAAGGCCCAAGAGCCCCACCGGTGCTCCTGAGAGACCTAATAGTCCAAAGAGCACTCCCAAGAGCCCAGTAATTGCTCCCCAGGATACACCAAGTACTCACAAGAGAATCAATGACAAGCAAATGCAAGCAACAAAACCATCACAACCTGCAAGGTACTGTTTTACCTAAACCGGTAACCCCTAAACGAGCTGTAGGATGGGGAATATGCTTGTTTTGCAATCAAAAACATTCTCTGTACAAATGTACTAATTACCCCAATAGAGGCACAAGAGTCAGACGACTCAAACAGTTACACAAATGTACTAGGTGTCTCAAATCACATAATGTTAATAGCTGTGACACCCCACTGAACACCTGCAATAGGTGTAGAAGGGGCAAGCATCATGCTGCACTGTGCAAATTAGTTAGGACAAATTATGTCAATCCAAGAATAGGAGGTAGAGAATCTACACCAGTACAGTGCTGCAAGGTGCGAGGTGTGTACAGCGTAATTTCACCAGCATCTCAAGTGGATGCAACTTTGCCTACTGCCCAACTTCAAGTAAAGAACAAAGGAGCCAAGACCACCACTCGTGGACTATTTGATCAAGGATCCCAGAGAACTTTCATTACTCAGAAAGCGGCAGAGGCACTCAATTTAAAACCAATCAGACAGGTAAAATTAAACCAGTCAGGGTTCATGATAAATCGAGGAACCCATGAATACTCAGTAGTTCAACCGCTTGTACGACTAGGTAGTCATGTCAAGGCTATCCAAGCCATTGTTGTAGATCAAATACCTTTTGACCTAAATATTAAGGGTCTGGGGTACACAGCCCACTTCCTTCAGGAGCGTGAAATTAATTTGGCTGACAACAAGTTAACGTCTGACCGCCTTAACAATGTAAATGTACTATTAGGAGCAGACTACTATTACCAGTTCATAACTGGACATGTTAAACGATTGGGCATGAATATATTCCAATCTGCAGGTGGCTACTTACTTACCGGTAAAGTTCTGAATGTGAACAAGCCTAGGCCTGCCAACAATAATAAATTAGTCAGCAGTAAATCAATTCTCCAGCAACCAGCTAAAATGAGAAACACAGCTGAGTACAAACCCATAGTGAATGTAGTACAATTAGTATTCGCCGAGATGTTTCATAGTTCTCAGTGGAAAACCAGTGGTCCGTACCTAAACAAGTAGAAGTCACAGCGACCAAGCCATTGAATCCACTGCAGACCTAGAATTATTCTCGACGAGTAATAATTGACCACACTCAGTCTCCCTAGGTAATTAATAATATTAGGCTAGAGAATCTAGCACTCCCTAGGTAATTAATAATATTAGGCTAGAGAATCTAGCACTCAATGTATCTAGCATTTCCTGAATTTAGCAATATTATGAAGTCATCAAGCAACTTCTATAACTATAAATTCACTGGGACCAAGGTCCAAAATACCTGTGCTTAAGGTTTGCCAAGAAAACCTTATTAATTCAATGTTTTCTGCACTAAAAGTTAGTGATAAATACTTGCATCAATTTTTGTTTGAGTTGTTTTTCTTTCGTTTCTGCTTAATTTTTGTAGGAGCGCAGCACAAACAAACTTGCAAACTTACCAATACGTAAGTGAATCTACAGAGAACTAATAACCCGTGAAACGTTTAGATTGGGAAAATGTTACAAATTATCTTTGAATAGGATTAATCGTGGCAGTAATTAAATTTCCAGCAACCTTAGGTTTCCCTTTGTTTAATGCATTATCATTAAATCATGAACATTGTTACTTAACATGCTTAATGAGCTCAATATAGCTCACCTTTGAGTTAACGTAATATTTGAGCAATTTAATGTTCCCCATGCTAATACGAGCACTGCTCGCCATGACAATTGAACGCTACAATGCTCTACCTCGTTAATTCGAGTTCAATATAACTCACCCTGAGTTAGCATAACAATTGAGCCCTTTAATGTTCCTTCATGCTAATACGAGCACTGCTCGCCATGATAATTGAACGCTACAATGCTCCCCGCGCTAATTCGAGCACTGCTCACCAGAGAATCTGCCTAGACTCCGTGCTTAGCTATTCTTCAACAAGGATCTTGCACTAATAACCCAAGCTGATCTTACAGCTCACCTGTGAATTAACGCAATAATTGAGTGCCTTATTGTTCCCCATGCGAATTCGAGCTCAATATTGCTCGCCATGATAATTGAACGCTACAATACTCCACCTCGTTAGTTCGAGCTTAATATAGCTCACCCTGTTAACTGTTAACGAGCTCAATATAGCTCACAATGTTAACGAGCTCAATATAGCTCACTCTGTTAACTCTGTTAACGAGCTCAATATAGCTCACAATGTTAACGAGCTCAATATAGCTCACAAGGTTAACGAGCTCAACATAGTTCAACATGTTAACGAGCTCAATATAGCTCACAATGTTAACGAGCTCAATATAGCTCCCAATGTTAATTCAAGTACATTACTGCTCACCATTTAGCTAGAGTAACTCCACTAAGAATTAGTGAGTTATCACAATTAGCTGTGTCCTCTACTTAGGTAGGTTAGAAATTTAAACCATTTATTTAGGTAGGTTTAGGGACTTTAGTTAGTGTTAACTGAGTACTAGCCTAGTCTGTACTGCCAATTAATTACAGTTGACTATACTTAAAGAGACTGATTTAATAAACTCAATTTTCTTCTAAAGGTTGAGGATGTATTAATGAGATTACAATGTCAAACCTATGAGCTGCAATTCAATTAGCTCATAAGTCAGAATGACTAGGCTACTAATCTCACTGTCGACTCAGAATCTTCCTTGATTTTAATGAATAAACCTTTTCAGTTCTCTAATATTGCACTATTTTAGCTAGTTAGCAACTTAGTTATACCATCAGTCAGAATGACTACTGCACGACAGTGCATATTAAATCAAATTTCCTCATTTGATTTTGGGGTAATCATGATGCTCCGTGATGTTATTGTCTAGTAACTCAATAGTTACAAGACACAGTGACCTTACTGTAGTGTCAGAGTCTCCTTGATCTTGAATGACTCAATAATACTTTACTGTATAATAATGTAGAATACAACTTATACAATAATGTTATCAGTTCTTAAGAACTTTTTCTGAGTTTGCCTACAATTCAGCAACTACGTAATACACCATTACATGTCACTGCGACCCTAGTTGTTGAGTTTATTGTAAGCTTCAGAGTGTTCTTGATTACAGATAACTTAATCATTTAATATTTCAATATTTAATTCATGTTACCATAATGACTTAAGAGTATTATCTGTCTCTGACAGATTCAGGACATTCGTTGCTAACGTACTAATTTACTAATCCATAATCTAACTTCGGAATGGGTACATCAGTACTCAGAACTGCGACCCGAGATTTCTCCCCCCTGTGTTATTTTGGAAATTTCCAACACTAATAAACTACTATTGTATTATAATACATCATCATCATTATATACTAACTACAGCAGTTACTAATTTCACTCACGATAGTGAGTGAAATTAACATAAATTACGACAACATAAATTAACCATTTCATCTGCGTATTAATGCTAGAATTCTCATGAAATCGAGTAGCAACATTGCGTCAGATAATGTCCAGTTGGACACATTTATTACCAAAGTGTTAGAGAATTGAATGTGGTTCTCTAAAATTATCAGTATTCCATGTAATAATTACCTACGGATAATATAACTCTCGATAATCTAAAACCGAGAGTTATTAACTAAAATTGTTATCAAGTAGTAGTTTTATCTGTTATGTGCGAATGCCATGGAGAAAATAAATTCTTCTCTATTTCTCGTTTGACACCATAAAACGAGAATATGATAATATTTAAGTCCCTATAATTGCAACCCAATTCTCATTAATGTATTACATCCATAATTGCGTGGAAAAGAATTATTCGTGATTAATAACTTCTGTGGTGAATGCGAGAGACGGGTTGAGGGAGGCGGCGACGCCATTGTGCGAGAGAAGGCATTCCTGGCATGAAGAGTGGCGAGACACGCGGTAGTGACTGGGGAATTTATCGGCAAGAATTACGCTGATACTCGGTCAACAGTTAATAATTACTTATCCACGTGTTCTATAGTGCCCAGCCAGTTAATAACGCGTCAACAATTGAAGCCAAGACCCATAATTACACGTACACAGCAGTGGACGTCAGGGACTGGCTGACGCGGTTCCGGCAGACCTCAGTATTCAGTACGCTCACGATAAGTATATGTTTCTCGTTTGATGCATCATCCTAGATTATATATTTGTGAGTAGTTTCTCGTCATATAGCGAGGATACCCAATATACAACGTTAGTAAAAGTTCGACAATTTCCTCCGTTTTCATGAATATTGAAAATAAAACGTAGCCTATTCAAATGCTACTTAAATTTCTCTGATTTCAGCGTGTATGCGAGGAGTCATCAAGTTATTTCTCATCATTCGTGATATTCACCTCGAGTTCTTTCTTTGTGGAGATCCTGTGACCACGAGGACGAATGACGAAATGATGTTACAGAAATCGTCTTAAAGCTAAGACATTTTTCGTACAAATTTATTTAATATGATTTTGATTCTTATATAATTCCTGTAGAATCTTTGCATTGAATAGATTATTACCAGAAATGATGATTGGTAATTAATGTGTTTGCTCTGACTGTTGCTCAGTAATTCATGATCTTTAATAGTCACAATTTGAGTTCTTATATTTGAATCTATTGTAGTTTAGATTTATAATATCATTTACTCAGCAATGAACTGGTGGCGAACCACACTAGTTCCTAGATGTATATGAATTTCTAGAAATAACCCCCCCAATGTAGGTTTTTGAGGCTCTGACTTTAATTAATTAATAATACAGTCCATTCTTTATTTCAAGTGATTATCCTTTTAATAATTATCCATAGACACTGGTTCTCTAGTGTTATTCTAATGATCTCTTTTATTAGTTTTCCCTCTTTTCTCAAAAGTGGGTGGTCCTTCGATTTATTAAATCAAATGAGTAAATAATTGAATATATGATTCAAGCCCCAGATATCCCACAGGTACTGTGAAGATAAAGGAGGCCAGCCCCATTCCGGTAAAGATGTTAAGAGATACTGGGGCGGACATTACCTTGGTGAGTGAGACCCTATTCCTTAAGGGTTATGAGGACACCAGTGTGTGGGTGGCCAAGGTGACCACTGTGGGTGGCCCAGTGAGAATGCCCCTTCACGAGGTGATTTTAGACTCTCACTACAGCTGCAAGACTCTAGTGGCGTGGTTCTGCTCCTCGACGCTTAAGATGGAGGCCCAGGTCATTCTGGGAAATGACTCCTGTAGGGGATGTGTATTCCCAAACCTCGTTGATGGCCAGGAGTGTTTGGAACACTATAGAAAGGGAGGCTGTGCGTCGGAAACATGGGGAAACGCGAGGGAGATCGCTGAGGGAGCGTTCCCTGTGTGCGCGGAATTCCCAAGACAGAGTGTCGAAGGCGAAACGAAGGGATCTGGTCACGCTGGAGAGGATGTGCTGACGGCCTAGGAATCAATCAACTCTTCGAGGAACCCGGAGGACAGCTGGAGAGTAGTGGGAACCCGGATGATGGAGTACAGTTAACTGTTACTAGTCCTCTCGAGTTGGATCGCACTCGACTGGGCGAGCTGCAGCGAGAGGAGTTTCCCGAGTTGATACTAGAGGCCAAAGGAGGTCGCGCTGGACCCGAGACTGCTACACATTTCTACTTAGAAGAGGGGATGCTGACGAGGCAGTGGAGGCCAATGAGGATGGAGGCCGATATGGAGGCACTGGGAGTGAAACAGCAGGTAGTGTTACCGACTCGATGCAGAGAAGCAGTGCACTCAGTGGACCCTGCAGGTCGTCTAGGAGTAACTAAGACGCTGAGCCGGATCAGGGAACACTTCTATTGGCCGGGAATGGACGCAGACGTGAGGCGTCATTATAAAAAGTGTCTTCCTCGTCAGAGGGCGAGAAAAAGGATGCCCGCAATACCAAGGGCCTCTCTAGTTCCTGCCCATGCTTTCGGACAGGCGTTTCAGCGTCTACTAATAGACGGTGTGGGACTCTTGCCCCGAATGAAGAGGGGGAACAACTTCTTGCTCACGATTATGTGCGCATCAACGAGATTCCCGGAAGCGGTCCCGGTGTGGCAGTTAACATTGAAGAGTATTATGGGGCAGCTCCAGCGTTTCTTCTCTTGGGTGGAGATACCCAAAGAGACTCAGACTGATTGTGGGAGCATGTTCCAATCGAGATGTTTTAGGCAAACTATTGCGTTTGGGGAATAACCCAGATTCGGTCTTCGCCCTACAGACCGCAGTTGCAAGGAGCAATCGAAAGGTTCCATTCGACTTTGAAGACCATGTTAAGAGTGTTCTGCACCGAACAAGGAACAGAATGGGATGAGGCCGTGTACCCGGCGTTATTTGTAATACGGGATGCAGTGGTGTAGTCTCTGGGATTTTCAGCGTTTCAACTCGTGTATGGACACGAGGTGCATAGTCTCCTATCGATGCTGAAGGAACAGCTGAAGGTCGGGAGTGGCCATGAAGTCAGTCGACGAGTATGTGTATAAATTCAGGGAACGACTTGGAAATGCGAAGAAGTTGGCAGAGGAGCATCTGAGGAAGGCCCAGAGGAAGATGTCCGATTGGTATGATCGGAAGGTCGTCCCAAGGGAGTTCCAGGTTGGGACCTGGGTGAAGGTGCTGCTACCCGGAAAGAGCAAGGTGATTGAACCGCGTTTCGAAGGACCATACAGGGTTGTGAAGCGGATAGACCAGGTGAACTATGAAATCAGCAAGCCAGACCGACCCCGTAAGACACCGGTGTGTCATATAGATCGTCTGAAGCCGTATTTCCAGGAAGAAGGAAAGGCCACCGTTCGGAACAGGACGATGCGACCAGAAGGAGAGGGGAGGGCAGTTATGTGTACGAGACTGAACCAAGAATTACCGGAGGAAGAAGGAAAATGGGCCCGTGCTGATGGCACTCATCTTTCCAACACCGATAGTCTAGGAAGCATCGGTGAGAAGTTACAACATCTGAAAGGGAGGCAGAGGACCGAATTGAAGACCATTTTGAGGGAGAATGAGTCTCTTTTTCACGAACGTGCCCCGAGGCCACAGGAGTGTGATGCACGAAATAGAAGTGAGAGGTGATAGGCCGATAAAGCAAAGTGCTTATCGGGTCAGCCCGGAGAAGAGGGAGCTTATGAGGAAATAAGTGGAATATCTTCTGGCGAACGACCTAGCAGAGCCCAGTAACAGTGAGTGGAGTTCGCCTTGTTTGTTGGTAAGGAAGAGCGATGTGATGTACTGTTTTTGTACGGATTATTGGAAGGTAAACGCCATCACCGTGTTGAATTCTCATCCTATGCCCCGCGTGAATGATTGTATCGACCAGGTAGGCAACGCCAGGTACGTGTCGAATGTCGATCTCCTGAAAGGATATTACCAGATATCATTGACCCCGGAAGTGAGGAAGATTACTGCTTTCGTCACTCCGGACGGGCTATACCAGTACAAGGTGCTGCCGTTCGGATTGAAAAACAGCGGCAGTTGCTTCCAGAGAATGATGAACGAGGTGCTTTGGGGGGGCCGAACGATGCACGGTGTACATAGATGACATCGTGGTGTATGCCAACAGTTGGGAAACACATTTGGTCTGACTCAAGGAATTGTTCAGGAGGCTTGAGGAAGCGAACTTGACAGTGAATCTAGCGAAAAGCGAGTTTGGAAAGGCTCGTTTGGAATACTTGGGGTTCATTATAGGACAAGGAGAAGTGACCCTGGTTGATCAGAAGGTGACCGCAATCAAGAAGTACCCCGTGCCCAGAACAAGGAAGGAATTACTTCGGTATCTGTGAATGCTAGGCAACTACAGGGGGTTCTGTGAGAATTTCTCCACCACAGCCCACCCTCTGCCGGAGTTGTTGTCCAAGAATAAGAGATGGAAGTGGGGGAGGCCTGCCAGGAATCTTTTGAAAAGACGAAGAACCTGTTGACAGAGGCCCCTGTTCTGATATCCCCAAAGTTCTTGGCGATATTCATACTATATGCCGACGCCAGTGACGTGGGAATAGGAGCCATGTTGGCCCAAGAAGGGAACGAGGTACACAGACCAGTGGCCTTCTACTCAAAGAAGTTTGTAAAGTAACAGCGCGCCTACAGTTGCGTCGAGAAAGAGGCCCTGGCTTTGGTCATGTCTCTAAAGCATTTCGATGTATATGTGGGAGGAGGTGTGGGACCGGTACTAGTATTCACTTACCACAACCAATTGACCTTCCTGTACAAGATGAAGAATTCAAACCAGAGGTTAACGAGATGGGCGTTACTTCTGCAGGAATATTGGTTACAGATAAGGCACATTAAGGGAAAAGAGAATGTAGTGGCAGATGCCCTTTCCCGTGTGCACTAATCAGATATGACTCTTATTTTAAGGGGAGGTGTATGTGACGGTGTCCCACCCTATATTTCTCCTAACGCAGCTTGAAGAGTCATATCTCCATAACCTGAGCGTTCTCTGATATCCAGGGAATATTTTCATATGTGTGAGAGTGTGGAGCGTTATCAGGTTGGCTGTAAAATTGCCATTTAAGTATGATTATGCTTACGCCCTTTTGGGGCACAAATGGCGCAGACATTCTGTTTCCCTCCAAAACGTCGTGACACCTCCCGGCACTTGATTGGCCAGGTGAGATCATGTGCCGGACGTAACTAATAACGAGAGCCTTAGGGCGGTGTGACGTCACGAGACAGAAGGCTTCCAGGGACGGCTGACGCCTGGGCGGAGGAGTACGTCACAAGCCGCCCTAGAGTGTAGACGCGCTCGAGTGAGCTCCAGATCTTGAGGCCAGAAAGCCCCTACCAGTGGATTTAAGCATCGCTTTAATACTGCAGACATCCCGTGGAGTGCCAGGAAGCAAGGATTGGCCGGGATAGAGAGTCAAGAGCTCTATATTTAAGAGTCTGTAGCACGAACGGACATGGGGCTGGAGACGTCGGGGACGACCGGCAGACCGCGTTCTACATCAAGCGAGTAGCGACGGCCGGGCCGAATCTACTGGAAGTGAGGCAAGGGGAAGCTCCACTGGGCTGCAAGTGTCAACAGCGCCAGCGAGAGGACGAGGAAGATGACGGCGCAGGTACGTGACTTCAGTACCCCAAGTGAGAGGAGCATTAAAATAACTAAGTAAGCTCCCCCCCTCTCCCCCCTCTGGAGCGGTTATAAATAAATGATCCACACACTAAATAATGTTGTAAATAACAAATTAAAGAAAGTTCTCTCATGGATGTCAACCAACAAACTCACACTAAACATAGAAAAGACCTGCTATATTTATTTTGGAAGTAATCATCAAACGAAATTCCCTTTCAGATAGACAATGCTAATATTAGCATAAAAAATTATAGAAAGTTCCTTGGCCTATACATAGACAAGAGACTAAACTTCTATACCCACATACAACACTTAGCCAAAAAGTTAAAAAAAAACTGTCAGTATACTCTCCAAAATCAGATATTATATTCCCCCCCCCCCCTGCTCTCTGCCAACTATACTGCTCGCTAATCTATCTGCATCTGATATATATTATCTGTGCATCTATTTTTTAATACTACAAATCACCTGAAGGGTGCTTTAGAATTCTATATATTTTGACAAAAAATAAAAAAATATATATATAAAAAATTGTGTAAACCATCTCGTAGCTTCAGGCATTATTTTCATGAAAGGGTCGTTTCTTTATGTTATATATTAACTATTTTAGGAATAAATAACTACTATTCCTCCACCCCAACACAAAATTCTCGGCCATTTTTGTCGGTGTCATTCCTGCCATACCTGATTGTGTTCTAACAATCAGATTTTTGGGAAACTCTTTATATAAAATGCTTATTTTGGACGTTGGTAACTACGACGTTGCCTGAGGCAAAATGACGGTGTGTGTGTCTGTGTGTGTGTGTGTGTGTGAGGAGACCTGTCAACAGGCTCGGTATGTGGTGCATCATTGTATCATTGTGAGATTTTTTTCTATGCCTACCTCCCTTAGGAGGTGGACTACAAGTTTAAAGGCTGCTCACGGCAGTTAAGTATGAGTCCAATAGAAAAAGGAAAAGCGGGAGCAAACCGCCAGGCCTCCACCACCAGGGGTGAAAACCTGTCCACAATAGGCCGCTGGCTCCTCCTAGTTAAACAGGACGTTAAAACTAATAAAGGGTAACCGACGGGTTCTCACAATCAAATATTTATATTTGATGTGGCGCTATGAATTGGAATTCGAATTCCCAAGAACAGCCGTCATATCAAGATCACATCAACATTTAATCGTAATATGCAGAAATATGGTGGAATAATATGGTTGAAGGGTTGACATCAAAGACTGTTTTCTATAACATAACAATTTATTAATAACAAGAGACTAACTACTACATTACAGAGTTTACGTTACGTTAATGTCCATCCAGTGGCACGATAACAAACAGCTAAATAGCAACCCTTGCTGTGCAGCTGCATACTGAACTAACCTGAACACAGGTGTGCCCACTGATGACGCAATATTGCAAATCAAAGAAAAATATCACAGACTAAGTTACACCACAGCGAATGGTTACGTTATTGTCCATCAAGTGGCATTTGCAACACAGCTATTCAACAGCCCCTCGAGAAGTGACAGCATCTTGCTTACACTTCGGGCTGACAACATGAACTAACTGAACAAATGAAGGATATCCACTGAATACACAAGCATGCAATCAATAGTGTCTCGGTTTCCCTGACAGCTACTATAATCACAAGCTTAGGGGTCCTCCCGCCCCCCAGGAGAGACCCACGTAACTAGGCGGGGAGTCCAACAGTGACCCCCCATATCACAACCCAGTGTGAACACTCTTTGCAACTCCCTACAAGAAGTTGCCCTGTAAATAGTAACAAAGACAGGCAAGGCGGGATTCTGGGACACACCTCCACAAATCCCTAGATTACTCTACTCTCGTCACCAGACAACAACCAAAAGAAATTGCCTTAAGTGATTAATTACATTAATTGACTGATTGCAGCAGTCAGCAACAAAGTACTATGGTAATCACAAACAATTGTCTCACACTAGACAACAACATGATGATACTCTACGTTAATCATTAACACTTGTCTCTCTTGTTAACAATAACTCAAACATATATTACATCACACTTGACTCCTAGCAAGTATTCAGTGAGTAATTCTTAATTAAGGTCAAACGGACCACTAATTACATCCCCATTGAGTTACGTTAACTAACCCTACCCTAACTTGGTAGCTTCTCAACAGTCTGTGTCAAAAAATTACTAGTGAGTGTTAATTCCCTAATTAACTCCGAACAATTAATTAACTGTCACCAGGACCGATAATTAATCATCCATAAATACGTCTCACTCCGCACTGCCTAAGCAGGTCTCATCAAACACTGTGAATTCACGGGAAAGGAGTTAATTACCCCTAATTAACAAGATGTGCCACTAATCCACTGTCCTCAGACAGGATAATATTATCCTGGTAATATTACCAATATTACCGGAGGAGCCGGTCGGCCGAGCGGACAGCACACTGGACTTGTGATCCTGTGGTCCCGGGTTCGATCCCAGGCGCCGGCGAGAAACAATGGGCAGAGTTTCTTTCACCCTATGCCCCTGTTACCTAGCAGTAAAATAGGTACCTGGGTGTTAGTCAGCTGTCACGGGCTGCTTCCTGAGGGTGGAGGCCTGGTCGAGGACCGGGCCGCGGGGACACTAAAAGCCCCGAAATCATCTCAAGATAACCTCAAGATAGGATATGATTAATACAACAATTTATGCTAGCTCCATGACCTCGCTTTACCGGGTCATCGGAGCTCTCCAGATGTTCATTACTCCACTAATTAACATGAGCCACTAATTGCTATACCCCAGAAAGGTAATTAGTCTCGAGCAAATTACGTTAACACAAATACTGACAGACTCTGACAGATCCTCTCTCACTACGTGAATTCATGATGAGAAGGCTTATTACATAATTAGCTAGAGTGGTCAATTAGTTGTCACACGGACAATTAATTTCTCCCGAGACGTATCTCACTCAAGCTCAACGCTGTTCTCTCTCATAACAGCCCTCACTCACTCCACAATAAGTGTGCACCCCTTATCCAGTTAATTCCCCAATTATTAACTCACTGAATCCTTAAGTCCTCAACACAACTTAAAGAAACAAAGTAACCCCAGTGTTACATAGGTCACACTACAATGGCATGCAACAACACAAATGCACTGCCCACATACGGTTGCGGCTACTGCAACTCGTTAATTACTGTGCCCACACAATAATGACATACAGTTGTGCAACACACAAGAGTATACCAATATTACTGCCCCCCTTATCTTGCAACCGTTGCAAAGGACTACTGTGAACACACTCTTACCTCAGCAAGGCAATTAACCCATCAATTGCCTGCTCTCATTAAGCACTGTGAATTCCCCTGAATAATCCTAGAGGTCCCTTAAACCCTCAACACAGTTCCTAGGGCAATAATATCGTATAAACTGATAACAACACTGCACAACCCTAAAACATAATGATGCCATCAGCATACCCCACATGCTAATGACATCATTACGCAATCAGTCAGCAATCACATCTACTGACTCACCACACAACACAGTACATAAACATGCAAATGAACACATAGAAATGGCATTCAAATAATCAATGAAAATTATATCATCAGGTAAATGTATCTCTAACTACACAGACCTCAGGGGTACCCACTGACATCCCTGCAACCTGGCCTACCTGCCTCTAATGATACAATTATATATGGTACTCTATGGCATTAATCCAGTCTGAACGATTACATAAAATCGACAGCCTGGATCACTTATATGGTAAATCTCTACACTGACCGGTTACATACTCGAGTCAGTCTACACACACACACACATATATATATATATATATATATATATATATATATATATATATATATATATATATATATATATATATATATATATATATATATATATATATATAGGGAAGGGAGTACCACCTCTGGCTGGAAGAAGGGGGACCCATAGCCTCGGAGGAAACCACACATAACGCATTGGAGGGAATGTGGGTCCCCTCCAATCCAGTTTCTGTGTGCTTTTCTCCTACCACCCCCTTCCCTTTTTTTTTTTTTTTTTCCTTTATTGTGTATTTAAAGGTTACAAAACATACAAGACAAATTTCCTAAAGGTTATGGATCTCTTGAAGCTCCTCCGCTTCTGGACAGGAACCGAGGACGCAGCAAGCATTTCCCCTCTGGATCGCCACACTGAGACGCTGAAATAAAAAACTGGAAGCCCTTGGGTCTCTGGTGACGTCAATGAGCTTGGACCCCAATTCCTTGAGAAATCCCAAGGCACTCTTGCCCCAGGGGCCATGCGTCTCAGACGCTATGGGAACAAAGAGGTATTGACCTTCCAGTCGCCTGTACTTGAGTGATTTTGCTGTTTCCCTGTGGTTGGCCGCCCCACCTGCTTGATCAGCTCCGAAGTGTACATAGGTGTCAGCCAGGGTGGATACACATGTGTAGTCCCACACCAACTGTCTACCCTCCTTCCATGAGTATATGGTGATGCCATCAGGGCGAAGTGCTGGGAAATCCGGGTTTTGGACCCCTAGGATGCGAGGTTCTCTCTCCGCTGGGCACCCAGCTGAGACGAGGCTTCTCTTGATGATGTCATTGACCTCGTTGTGTCTTGCATGCCAGCCCTTTGTGCTTCCGCAATGCAACCCATGCAGTCCGTATTGGTCTGCTTCCACCCTGTTGCAAATACACTTGTATTCAGTGTGAATTGGGGCACCAAGGCGGAGGGCCACTGCTACACGAAGGGATTCTGGATCTAGGCGCGTGCCCATTGCAGACATGGGTACTGCCAGGAGGAAGTCTCCTGCATGGGGGGCACGCACTGCTCTGAGGCGGGCTTTCTCCTTGTCTGATGTTGCTACGCTTAGCATGGCATCAGCTACTTTTTCCACTAGAGGGTGGTCCCAGCCGGACTGTTTGTGTTGTTTTGTTGGCTCTATAATGGTTGCTGGGGCTGCAAGAACATTCCACTGATTTGAACATTCAGTGAAAGCAGGATCGTGTATTCCTGCTGAATCTCTCAGGGTTGCAGGTAAAATATCTCTGACGAGGTCGTGCGATGCATGAGAGGAGGAAAGGAAGGCTGGTAGAGCAATTTGGGAGGCTGTGCGGACACCAAGGCCGCCGAGTCTTACAGGAAGGGTTGCTTGCTCCCACTGAGAGTCGTCCAATGGCAGGTTCAGGACTTTCACCAGCATGGACCTTAGAAGGGTGTCATACACATTTAACTTAGGGCTGCTGTAGGATGGAGAACATCTCAGAAAGTAGGTCAACTTAGGGAGAGACAGGCATCTTGTAAGGAGAAAGAGAGCATCATGGGCATCAATCTTGTCAATCCTGTCCTGCATTCTCTTTAGGTCAGTGATTTTTGCAGCCAGGACCTCCTCGATTGCTCGTGGGCCAATGGGGGCACCCAGGAGAGTGCAGTCCGGTGGTTCGACAACGAGAATGTCTGGAAGAGCATTTTGTATTTGCCCAGTGATGTCTGGGTTGCGGGAGATTATTTCACATTTGGATGCATTGAGAATGAGGCCTAAGGCTGCTCCCTGCTCCTGGATTTTCCTTATATCCCCCAAAATGGTTTCCGGAGTTCCAGCTAGAGTGCCATCATCCAGGTACCAGATGTTTAGCTCGCTTGTCAGACTATCAGTGACCTCTTTGATAGCTAGGAAGAAAAGGAGGGGGGCTAAGGGGTCACCTTGTTGGACACCTTCACAGGAGTTTATTTCATGCTCCCCAAAAAGAAGCTTAGAGTCCCCACTGTAGCACGATCGGATGAATGGGTAAAGGGGACGGAAATGGTTGTGTACAGCCCTGAGGACAGCGTCTCGTCTGACTTGATTGAAGGCATTTTTGAAGTCAAGCTTTACTAGTGCCTTCTGGTCCGGGAGATCAACAATGTAAGCCCGCGCTGCATGTGCTGCAGCTTCACAACCTAGGGGAATCCCAAACCCGAGCTGATGAGGTTTCAGCAAGGTGGCTGCTTCCTGGCTGATAGATCTCACTGCAGCCTTAGCTACAAGGCGTCGGAGGGTGTTGCCAACGGCAATGGGCCTGATACCCCTATCCTTCTTCTTTAGAGCACAGAGTGCTGCTCCATAAAAGACAGGCCTGATGTCCTCAGGGATGCCGCCAGCCAAACACATGTTGGAGAATCTGGTAAGTTCCACTAGAAGATCCTTTGCAGCATCTCCAAGCACCGGGTTCAGCATTTGTTTGATGTGCTGGGGTCTTAGGCCTGTAAAGCCCCCTGCTGAACCTGTTGGGAAAGACATGGCTGCTTTGTACACCTCAGATTCTCGAACAGTCAAGGGTTCTATGCCAGCATTGTTTTCCTGGGGATCCCTGCTGCTGTCGGGGGCTCTGGGTGGGTGTTTGTCTTGAAGAGCCTCTGCTGTCGTGGCGTTCCTGGGGGCAATAGTGTCATCGCTAGTCATGATTCTGATGGCACCTGTGGTATTGCCCTCTTCTATTTTCCTGGTGATCTGTGCTCTCATTTTGTGGTTCTCAGATGAGTTATTGTTGGTCGTCCTGCGGCTGATGTTCTTGGGACGAGGGGGGAGGCGGACCAGGTTGTCTGCTCTGGGGAATTCATTAAGAGCTCTGATTACTGAGGTTGCTAATGACTTGTCTCTCCTGGGCGGTAATGCTAGGCATGCATTCCCAAATAGAAGGAGATTGTGCCATGCTCCAATGGTTCTAGGAGCATTGTTGACCTTTGTCAGCAGACTGGTGAGTTTGGCTGCTGCTTGATGACGGGCAGCCTTGGGGATGTGGGGCAAGGTCCTGGTGGACGTCGCTTTGATTGCTTCAAGCAGATTATCTGCTGAAATGAAGTTGAGGGAGGTATTGTTCCTCGCTCCTGCAGCAGGTTGTCCATCGTCATTGCCCCGGGGCAGGCGCCTAGACCCTAGACAACCACCTGAATTGAGAGAATGATAGCGGACAGTTCCATTTGAATTGAGACGATACCGTCTGTCACACACTTGACAGTTCCCTCTTGGGTGGCCATCTTCTTGGCTGGAAAGAGGCTGTGTGTCAGGTGCGACATGTGCCATGCCTAGATGTGATGACGCCTGGCTGCCCGCTGAGTGCACCCTCTCCTTCCCAGATGGAGAGTAACACGGCAAGCATTACCCTCCTGGGGGAGTTGGGCATGGCCTGGGCACCGTGTGTGGGTAGGCTGTGTGTTGATGGGCGGCTGGCTGGGTCGGGCGCAGGTAGCGGGGTGGGGGAGGATGGCGGGCGGGGGTGGTGGAGGGGGGGCACACGAGGGAGGCTGCCGTCACACTTGTTACACACTATCAAACACTCGGGGAAATCACTAGTGCACTTTGTTTTTAACACTACACTCACCGATTTGCTTATGAACGCACTAACTTTCCACTAACATCACTGTAGGCAGCTCGAGAGCCTCCCCCATCACTCCCCCCTTCCCCCCGTACCCCGCCTTGGGGGCTGGTGGGTGGCGGCACTGAGACGGCGGCGACCCTCCCCTCACCCTCACCCATACACTGTACCTGCCTCGCCATACATAAAGCTCAGACAACGCACCTTTCAACGTTCATAGTGTTGGAATGAAGGAGATACGGTTCTTCTTGTCACCCCCGGGGCCTTCAGCAGGTATTCATACCTACATAGGTCAAGTCTTGGCTGGCTCAGGCATCGTGATCCTCGTTGAAATTGGTTCAAGTGTAGGACCTTGCTCACCACGTGTCCGTCCCCCTCCTCCGTCCTCAATATCCGTCATATATATATATATATATATATATATATATATATATATATATATATATATATATATATATATATATATATATATATATGTATATATATATATATATATATATATATATATATATATATATATATATATATATATACAACTGCAGTGTGGTCCCGTGTACAACATCTATCTCCAGGTACCGCCCTACCAGTCACCTGGACGTGCTACAGACAGCTGTCTCTCAGCTGCTTCCCTAGCCTGGCAAGGCTATGGGACAACACAGCTTTACCGTGAATTTCCACTAATACTGAGACACTGTTACACTGGGTATTGTACTCACGTTTTTTCTCTCCTTTCACTCATTTCCCAGGTCACTACCACTCTAGCTGTCAACACTTAGCTTGCTCCTCATGCGTCGACAAGATGTGGCCCTAGGCTGTCCCGGGAAAGTGGCCAAGTGGCCCAAGGAGGTGGCCAAGGCATGTGGCCACCACGTGGCCCACAGCGCCCCTCCCGAGCTGAGAGGGGGGGGGGGTGGTAGCCGGCGCGCGGGCAGGCGGGTGGGGTAGCCGGTGCGGGCGGGCGGGTGGCTGGGCCATGCGGCCGGGCGGCCTGGGGTGGCCCCCGGGCATACACACGTGGTTGAGGAATCACCCACAACTCCAGCAAACCAGAGCCTGCCTTGCTCTACACTGGGGTGACAATGGCCGGAGGCGTCCCCACACTGACGCCGCCTGGCGGAATTCAAAGTCCCACAGGGGCCTGTAATCTCACCACAATTACACTCGAAGGCCCTGTACGTACTCCGCCAATTATCATCAACACTAGACAGGTTATTTGAACCACCTGTTACCCCATGAGGCTCTGCCAGCTGCCTCATGGGTGCCCACTGTCTCTGAGGCTATTTTACTGGTCCTTCCGTACCTCGTCGGCCCTCAAATTTCACGAAAATTGGGCCTAGACACAACCCGGGATGGCAGGAGTTCTATCCCTGCTAGTTAACACGGTAACGTCCGCGATTAACGGGGGTGGAGGGGAAAAACTCCCTTCCTCCACCCAGACACGTCCTCGTGTCTGGGTGGAGGAAGGGAGTTGTCTACCCTGCTCAGACTGACGATTTCCCGGGCTAAGGAAACTCAAAATGCCCATACCTCCTCCCTACTTTGTCTTGACCAATCAGCACGAAGCCGGCACTGTTCCCTCGTGCCGCTACCAATCACAGCCTCACTCACCCTCAAGTGTCCTGTGACGTCACAAGGAGGGGGAGGCCTAAAGACAAGGCGCAATGTCTCACATGTTGGGGGGGGGGCAACGTTCACCCCACTCTCTCCCCCACCTCTAACGGTTTTAGTCAAGTATCCTCTCATACCACTACACTCTCCCCTCCTCATCCTATTTCACAGAAACAGGAAAATCTCTGTAATTCTCTCTACAGAGCAATCACAGACTTCTGACTACTCACAAATGATAGTCCATAACATAAGCTTTCATTCAACACCCCACAATTATATGTTAGTTTGAAAGCTTCAGTTTCTAGAGTCCCTAGAGCGACTAGCCTAATCTAGAAACTAGGAAAACTAGCTGAGGGAATCTAGATTCCCTCACAATCATTGTGTTGCTTCTCGCATTGCTTCTTTTGTTCCTTTGGTGTTTTGTTGCTACCTTCTTTTCGTTATCATTTTAACGATGACATACAAAACAAAACAACAGTAAAGGAAGAGTGAAATGGCACGAGAATGCACGCCAGTACAAGCGAGCAACCCGTTCTCGCACTTTCTTACAGTCAATATTGACTTATTAAATATGTGCATATGTGACATACTAAACATACTAGTTTACCTTGAAAAGCTTCATAGAGAACACTGACCTTACCTAACCGTCTTAGTATGTTAAGATAAGCATCTTATTACTTCGTAATTACAATTATTACTTAACCTATACCTATAATAGGTTAGGTAATAATTGTAATTACAAAGCAATAAGATGCTTATCTTAACATACTAAGAAGGTTAGGTAAGGTCGGTGTTTTCTATGAAGCTTTTCAAGGTAAACTAGTATGTTTAGTATGTCACATATGCACGTATTTAATAAGTTAATATTGACTATACGAAAGTGCGAGAACGGGTTGAAGCGAGGAGGAGCATGGCCTCAGGTGATGCCACCCTGCATCACAGCTCCTCCTTCTACACACCTCGTATGTAACTATGCTGTTAGTGCACTGCCAGGCAATTCCCTGGCACATGAGTCAGTGCCATTTATGGCTGTGAAAGGAGGCAGTGGCTGGCACTGCACTCAATAAAGCTCCTAATATTTATTGTTTTGTAAACCCTAGATCCCAAATATTACTGCATACAATGCAAATAAATGATGGCATCATAACACAGGTGCCAATACATGATACAACAGTGCTAATAAAGCCAATGTATTGAAGTAACGGTGAAAAAATTTTCTATAATTAATATTTATGTATATATGTATTTATTCACAGTAAATATAAGGAATTCACTTTCTTCTTTTATTTAATAACTTTTTCCAATTCGATCCAAGATATATTGACCTAGATCTTTCATATATTCGAGTACATGTGCCTTGCAATATATATTGAAAGTTAGAAGAAAATTTGCAACATAGATTAATCTAAAGAATTGTCGAGAACTTAATTTTCAATTATTTTTGAAAAAGAAAATTACAACTTTAAATTTATTTAGAGCTACAAATTACTAGTCGATTCTCATAATTTTCACATATTATTTGAAACTTCCTTCAATCTAAAAGTTGTCTAGTGCTACAAGGCATACTGGGTCGTGTCAGTTTGTAAGATGAGTACCACGCAATGACCACCGCCGCGGTTCTTTGCTCCCACACACTTGTGTGCCATTGATTGCCCTGGGAGCCCTTCAGTTGAACCACAGGTGGAACTGCTACTTGCGATCCGGCCTTGTACCCGAGGAAGAGTAACGGAAGACTCGGTACTAACCTCAAGTCGTTGTATCTGCCGCTACAGCACTTTCTTCTAGTCTTACCCGCCATAACAAAGGGTCACAGGTTACTTGTCACACACCTGTGTCACTCAACTACTTATAAGGTCGCCAGCTGGGTTTGAAACTCTCCATCCCAGCAATGCAGCTCAGTGGTTAAACTCTGAGTCGCCAGACAATAGTACATTGTCAACATCATAGTGTTACTCAGTGTTACGTGCTTAGGGTACATTTCCATAAATTCCAGTGTTACTCAAGTGTTACCAGCCAGTAGGATGTTTCCAATAATAATAATAATCATGATAGCGTGGTGCATACATAGTATCACTTATATAATGCTCAAAGAGAGATGGAGGGCGCACTTAAACACATCAATAAAAAATGATACAAAGTTCATTATACTAAGAGCTACATTAAGCATGTAAGGAAATAAGCATATAGATATCTATATAAATAAAAATGGAAATGTTCGTTTGTTCATAATCGCTAGTCTCCGAAAGTTCTTCACCGATTACTTTGAAATTTTCACATATCGTTCCATTCGCATCCGAGCGGTTTTTTATATACATACTATATAGATGTCATGTCTGTGAAGGGAAAAACACATGATTGTTTTAGAAACTGTTTTTTGATGTGTTTTTCTTGTGAGGGAAATCTTTGAAACCTCTTTAATGATTGCTTTGAAATTTTGACACAACGTTGCATTTGTATAGGCGCATGTTTTTATATACCTACTATATACATGCCTCACCTATGACAGGAAAACACATGTTTTTTTTTAAACAGCGCCATCTGTTGGACGTAAGAGTAACACATGCTTTAATCTCCGAAAGTTCCTCACCAGTTGCTCTAAAATTTTGACACAACGTTCCATTCGAATACGCACATGTTTTTATATACTTACTACATAGATGCCACACCTGTGACAGGTAGAAACATGCTTATTTTTTTTTTAAACAGCCCCAGCTATTGAAACATAACAGCAACACACACACACAATATAAATAAAAATGGATATGTTCGTTTGTTCAAAATCACTAATCTCCGAAAGTTCTTCACCGATTGCTTTGAAATTTTCACACAACATTCCGTTCGCATCCGAGCGGGTTTTTACATCCATAATATATAGATGTCACACCTGTGATGGGAAAATACATGCTTTTTGTGAAAAACTGTGTTTTTCTGGTGTTTTTCATGTAAGGGCCACTGAATTGATTCATATTCAAACCTCTTTAGCAATTGCTTTGGAATTTTTACACAATGTTGCATTCGTATAGGCGCGCGATTTTATATACATACTATATACATGCCTCACCTGTGACAGGAAAAAACATGCTTTTTTTAAAAACAGAGCCATCTGTTGGATGTAAGAGCAACACACGCTGTAATCTCTGAAAGTTCTTCACCGATTGCTTTGAAATGTTGACATAACATTCCATATGAATACGTGCGTGTTTTTATATATGTACTATATAGCTGTCACACATAGGTAAAAAAAATATTTTTAAAACAGCGCCATCTGTTGGACGTAAAATCAACACACGCTATTCTAAATATGTTACAATTCCAGTTTTATGTTTCCAATTGCATTGTTAAATTTAATTTTCATAGATTTTGATTGATTTTCATTTTGATTTAATTATTTTGCGTGACATTACGTTGGAATTGAGCTATGTTCTTTACTATACCGTTCATTTCATGAGTATAGCTTATTTTTTATTTTTTATTTTTTCATTTAGTTTTTTTAGTTGTTCTTATTTTTCAGTGCAATTGGCAGTGGAATTGAGCTGTGTTGATTGATCTGCGTTTGAATTGAAATATTTCGTTAGTATTTTTTGTTTTGAAAACAAGAAAATGGACAATGCATTTATTTCACATCTACATATGTGCCACAAATAACCATGAATCCAACGGCTACAACATTTACTACGGTCTTCACATTTTGTCAAAATGACGCGTTGGCGAAAACACTGCTGTATTCGGAAGGGCCTACGTATTACGCATGGATTGCCTGTAGAAAATAATTTGAACGACGAAAACGAGGAGATCGAGTCGACGGACAATCTGGCATATTCAAACAAACTACGATAGGCAGACTGTACACCGTGCATCCCAATCAAGATGAATACTTCTTTCTTCACATGCTGTTAATAAATGTGCCCGGTTAAACGTCTTTCCAGCAATTGAGATTTGTGAACGGCGTTACACATGCCACTTTCTGTAGTGATCATCATGCTCTGAATTTATTGGAGAACGACCGACACTGTGATGTGTGCATTATTAACTCGTTCAACAGGTCACATCCAAATCAAATTCGTGCATTGTTTTCAATCATATTGACTGCCTGCTCTCCTTGATCTCCAACAGATCAAGATCAACAGATCTCCATTGTATCTAACACAATGCAGAGTTACGAACCCATTAAGATTTAAACTTAGATTCAACAGAGAAGAAGAAGTTGTTAAACACATATGGCAAAATCTTACTGAAGCGACTATACAAGTCATAAATACTTATACTCCGCCCAAGTAAAACAGAAACAAGCAACACTTAGTGGGCCAGCCAGAGGCCTAGGGCCCGTGCAGGAATATCCCTAAAAAAAATCCAACAGAGTTATGAGAGAATTATTAATCGCACATGGCTGAAGATATTGTTCATTGAATACGAAGGAAAATTCAAATATGAACACGGCTTTCACAGCAGAAATCTACAACGAAGCGTTGATAATGATTGAAGATTTGTGCTTAGAAATCGCAAACAACGTTCTCAGTAGGGAATGTCATCATCGAATCGATCTGCTACTGCTTAGTTCGGATGTAGAATTGCGTCGTGGACAAAATTATAACACGGGTATATTCATCTTGATTGGGATCATATGTGCAATCAAATATTCCTAAGATAAAGCATGAGCAAAAAGGCATTTACGATTAAATAATAAAAGCTGTCAATAACGGGCTTGGAGAAATCTTCTTCTTAGATGCGCCAGGTTTGTTTTCAGCAACTGCTGAAACAAACCTATTTAGATTGATTCTGGCAGCAATTCGATCACAAAATGGCATTCCCTTGCTCTTGCGTTTTCTGGAATAGCTGCGCCTTTGCTACCAGGTGGAAGAACTGCTCAGTCGGCTTTGAAATTGTCATTGAACATGCAATTCATTGAAACTCCCCCGTGCAACATTTCTAAAGCATCCGGCATGGGAAAAATATTGAAGAAATAGCAACTTATTGTTTGGGATGAATGCACATTGGCCCACAAAAAATTGCTAAGAGGCTCATGATCGATCATTGCAAGATTTGCGTGGGGACATCAGACCATTTGGGAACACATTAATATTGCTTGCCAGAGATTTCATGCAAACATTACCTGTAATTCCTTAATCGACACCAACGGATGAAATAAATGCTTGTCTGAAATACTCTACTTTGTGGCGCCACGTAAAGACGTTAAATTTAACTACAAATATGCGTGTCCAGCTGCAAAATGATCCATCAGCTGAGATATTCTCACATCAGTTGCTGGAAATTGGGAACGGAAACGTGCCGGTTTATCTGACCTCAGGACGAATTTCATTGACTCATAACTTCTGCAAATTAGTGATGACAATAGAAGAATTGGTTGAAAGAGTATTTCCCAATATTCAAACCAATTATAAAATTCACGATTGGCTGAGTGTACGAGCTATTCTTGCGGCCAAGAATAAAGACGTCTACTAACTTCACAATAATACTCTATCTAACATCCAAAGCGAGGTAGTCACATGCAAGTCCGTCAACACTGTTGTAGAAGCAGATGAAGCGGTTTATTATCCAACAGAATTTTGGAATTCACTCGAACTGCCAGGGATACCACCGCACGTACTGCAATTAAGAAGCGGTGTGCCAATTATCATGTTACAAAATATCAACCAGCCAAAGCTTTGCAACGGCACGCGGGTTGGAATAAAAAAAAATAATCAGCAACGTCTTAGAAGCAACAATCTTGACAGGACCTTTCAAAGGTGAAGATGTTCTCATTCCTCGCATTCCTATGATTCCAATGGATTTACTATTTTAATTTAAGAGATTGTAATTTCCAATTCGATTAGCGTTTGCAATCACCATCAACAAAGCTCAGGGCCACTCTATAGAATTGTGCGATTTATATATCTGACACGGATTGCTTCTCACATGGACAATTATATATTGTGTGTTCTAGAGTCGGCAAACCGGACAATCTCTATATCTCCACAGACAATGGAACAACAAGAAATATTGTATACCCACAAGCATTGTGAAATTAAACATATTAAATACGTGCACTCTTTCTTTTCTTTCTTGTCCATTTAATCAGACTAAGCCACGGCAACGCTTGGTGGGTACAGCTAGTTTATATAAAGAAAAATGGAAATGTTCATTTTCTCAAAATCGCTAATCTCTTGATTGCTTTGAAATTTTCTCACAGCATTCCATTCCCATCCGAGCGGGTTTTTATATACATACTATATAGATGTCCCATCTGTGACAGGAAAAAACATGCTTTTTGTTAAAAACTGTTTTTCATGTGAGGGAAATCTTCAAAACCTCTTTACCGATTGCTTTGAAATTTAGACAAAACGTTGCATTCATATAGATGCATGATTTTATATACCTACTATATACATGTCTTACCTGTGACAGGAAAAAAAATGTTTTTTTTTTAAACAAGACAGCCATCTGTTGGATATAAGAGCAACACACACATTGTAATTTCCAAAAATTATTGAACAATTGCTTTGAAATTTGGACATAACATTCCATTCGAATATGTGCATGTTTTCATATGCCTACTATATAGATGCCACACCTGTGACAGATAAAAACGTGCTTTTTTAAACTGTGCCATCTGTTGAACGTAATAGCAACACACGCAATACCAAATATGCTACGATTCCATTTTAATGTTTCCAATTGCAATGACAAATGGAATTTTCAGAGTTTTCGATTTATTTTCATTTTGATTTAATTATTTTGTGTGACATTGCTTTGAAATTGAGCAGTGTTCTTTACTATACCATTTCGTAATTATAAGGATAGATGCCACACTGTGACAGGTAAACCCATTCTTTTTTTTTAATAAACAGTGCCATCTGCTGCATGTAGAAGCAACAGGCGCTGTAATCTCTAAAAGTTCTTGACCGTTTGCTTTGAAATTTTGACACAACATTCCATTTGAATATGCGCTCATTTTTATATACCCAATATTGATGCCACACCTGTGGCAGGTAAAAACAAGCTGTTTTTAAAAAACAGGGCCATTTGTTGCACATAACAGCAACACACACTATACTAAATGTTTTGCAATTCCATTTCAATGTTTCTGATTGCATTGACAATTTGAATTTTCATAGATTTTGATTTATTTTCATTTTGATATAATTATTTTGTGAGACATTGCATTGGAATTGAGCTGTGTTCTTTACCATACCGTTCATTTTTTGAGTACAAGTATAGATGCCACACCTGTGACAGGTAAAAACACTTTTTTAAACAGCGCCACCTGTTACACGTAAGAGCAACCAAATATGTTACGATTCCATTACATTGTTTCAGATTTCATTGATAAATTGAATTTTCATAATTTTGATTTATTTTCATTTTGATTTAATTATTTTGCATGACATTGCATTGGAATTGAGCTGTGTTGTTTACCATACCATTCATTTCATGAGTATAGTTTATTTTTTAATTTTTTTTCACTGTTTTTCATTTTCTTTTTTAACTGTTTTTCTCATATTTCAATGATGGGAACATCAGATCATTTGAGGGAGTGGCGAATTGTGAGGAGGACGAGGAGATGAGAGTGGGAGATGTTGGGGAGACGAGATGACAGGGAAGAGGGGGGGGGAGGGTAATGGTGGGGAGGACGAGGGGACGGGAGAGTAGGGGATGGTGCAGTCATGGGGACAGGACAATGTAGAAAAGAGGAGAAGACGAGGGGACAGGGAAGTGGGGGATGGTGGAGAGGACGAGGGAACCGGGGATGGTGGGAATGGTAGGGAGGACGGAGGGACAGTGGAGTCAGAGATGGTGGAGAGGACGAGGGGACGGGGGAGTTGGGAAATGGCTGGGAAGAAAAGGAGATGGGGGAGTGGACGAGGGGACAGGGAAGGGGGAAATGGTGGGGAGGACTGAGAGAAGGGGAAAGGTTGCTGTGGCTCAGCTACGCACATGCCATGCTGAACCACAGCAATGCGTGGCCGGGTACAGCTAGTACTAAATATGTTAAAATTCTATTTCAGTGTTTCCGATTGCATTGATAAATTGAATTTTCATAGATTATGATTTATTTTCATTTTGATTTAATTATTTTGTGTGACTTTGCGTTGGAATTGAGCAGTGTTGTTTACCATACCATTCATTTCATAAGTATAAGTATAGATGCCACCTGTGACAGGTAAAAACATATTTTTTTAAGAAACAACACCATCTGTTTTACATAAGAACAACTCACGCTACCTAACTATATAAATAAAAATGGAAATGTTTATCTGTTCATAATCGCTAATCTCCAAATTTTTTTACAGATTGCTTTTAAATTTTTACACAATGTTCCATTCGCATCCGAGCAGGTTTATGTATACATACAATATAGATGTCATGTATGTGTCAGTAAAAAGCATGTTTTTTTTTAAACTGTGTTTTTCATGTGTCCTTCATGTGAGATAATGTTTCGCAACCTCTTTACCGATTGCTTTGAAATTTTGACACAACGCTGCATTCGAATAGGCGCGTCTTTTTATATACCTACCTGAAAAAACATGATTTTTTTTTAAATCTGTTGGACATAAGAGCAACACACACTGTAATATCCGAAAATTCTTCACCAACTGCTTTGAAATTTTGATACAACGTTCCAATCGAATACACGCATTTTTTATATACCTACTATATAGATCCCACTCCTGTGACAGGTAAAAACATGCATTTTTAAAAAATAGCCCCATCTGTTGCACAAAGACCAAAACATGCTATACTAAATGTTATGATTCCATTTCAATGTTTCCGATTTCATTGATAAATTGAATTTTCATAAATTTCGATTTATTTTCATTTTGATTTAATTAGTTTGTGTGACATTGCATTGGAATTGAGCTGTTTTGTTTACCATACCATTTATTTCGTGAGAATAGTTTATTTTTTAATTTTTTTTCAATATTTTTCTTATCTTTTTTTTAACTGTTTTTCTAATATTTCAATGATGGGAACAGTTGGGGCCAGATTCACGAAGCAGTTACACAAGTACTTACGAACATGTACATCGTTCCTCAATCTTTGATGACTTTGGATACATGTATTAAACAGTTTAAAAGCATGAAAACTGGCCAATCAACTGTTGTTATTGTTATAAACAACATCCTGGTGGTTCGGAGCTCATTAATTGTTTAATTAATAAACAAAGCCGCCAAAGATTGAGAAAAGATATATAGGTTCGTAAGTGTTTGTGTAACTTCTTCGTGAATCTAGCCCCAGATCATTTGATGTTCCCAATTTTCTGATGGGAACATCAGATCGTTAGTTTATCAGACGAGGGAGTGAGGAATGGTGGGAAGGACGAGGGGACGAGAGTTGGGAATGGTGGGGAGGACGAGGGGATGGGGGTGGAGGAGAATGGTAGGGAGGACGAGGGGATGGAGGAGTGGGAGATAGTGTGGAGGATGAGGGGATAGTGGAGTGGGGAATGATTAGGAGGACGAGGGGATGATGGGAGGAAAAATGAACGAAGGAGTGAGGAATAGTTGGGAGGACGAGGGGATGGGGGGAGTGAGGAATGGTTGGGAGAACGAGGGATCGGGGAAGGGGGGGTAATGTTGGGGAGGACTAGGAGACAGGGGGGAAGGTTGCTGTGGCTCAGCAATGCGTAGGCGGGTACAGCTAGTATATATATATAAATAAATGAACAGGAGAACGTTTGCAGCTCTCCCCTCCCCACCTCTGGCAACTCGGACAGGTGGGCAAATTCAAAATGATACTTGGGACCCTCTGTAGGGGGGCAGCTCCGTCGACGTAGATCTCTCGTCCACCAGCTCTGCCACACACGTTCCCACGCTGTCTTCTCCTGGTAGTAGAAAATACTGGACTGCCTTACAGCCTAACCTACTACTAACATAATAATAAACACACTAATATAATATATATGCTGGGGCCTATCTAGCCTAGTCATCAAGGGGTAATAAGAGGAAAATAATAATCAACCTTAAACATTCCTGTCCATCGACGCGTGTCCACCGGTTCCCAGGTTGCTCGGCGTTCTGGTTGCGTGTCACAGGTCTTCTGGCATCGTGGAGAATCGTGTCATCGCCGTTCCTATTCCCTGGCTTCAGATCTCCCAAGCTGGTCCAACCATTCGTCACTGAGCACGCCGCTTTCCACACTCGCTCCTTCACCGTGATGTTTTCTCATCAATCCAACAAGATGCTTCCCTCCTGGGACTTCAGTAGATGTAACCCGGTCACAGCAGCTCTGCACGTCGTACTGGGGAAGGACCCTAAGGATGTCAAACTTGCCCTCCCAGCGTCGCCGCTCACCTCCGTCACAGACTAACAGCCACGAGAACTTGGCCTTCTTTCGCCCACTAAACTCGGCTTCTTCGTGCTCCCCGGGAGTACACTAATCCTCTACGCCAATGGTAGACTGCATTAGGCTGCTCAAATCCACTGAGCGAGGCTCCTAAAACCTCCACTCTCGAGAGCTCACTAACGCACTTCAGCTAGCGTCGAAGGTCTGTGAATCTCTGCTAGCGCAGTGACCTGCAGGTCTTGAGCCAGGCCTCTCGGAGATGTCACAGCGGGCTTTAATTGGTCAGTCACGTCACGTGACCACGGCCAGCCAATCACCAGCCTGCTGACCCCCTCACGTCTTAACGCCAATCCGAAAGAGACGTTGCCATTTTGTATGAATTAGGGGCGTAAGCCCCCTTACCTGCAAAACTTATAACTGACAATTTTTCCATAAATATGTAATCTATTTAGTAGCCTCTCATATCAAATGCTTCTCTGTATCTCAGGGAACCTGCAAGGTAAGAAGATATGACTCTTAACTTTGGCTCTGGGGAGAAATAGGAGAGGGGACCGTAACACTACATAATTTTCAAATAAACGCAAAACTTTTGGAATATAGACTATTTCTAATTGTCTATATTTAGCACGTAATTGGAAGTGTTTATTTAAATGTTTGATACAACAAACTATACTTGATGGAAGTATTCCCCTTTAACAAGATGAACATTATGTGATTTTCTGATAGCATGTTGAAAAGAAAAGAAATCGGTATATTTGAAGTCTGAATTATTTTTTTGAAAATAGCAAAAGAAAAACAATTATTTAATTTACTTTTGTTCTTGATAATTTTGTTGTTACAATGTTGAGCATTTAGACAAAGTCGAAGTATATAACAAGTAGATTAAGAAAAAACACGAAAAAAATTCATGCCAAAAAAAAAGCATCTTGCCCATGAAGCCCATCATTACCCAGCAAAAATCTGCTATTTTGTTCTAGAAATAAAAGACTAACATTATATTATCATAGAGGATTTCCAACACTGTGAGCATCAAAGTGTTCTTACGTCTGGCATGGAAACGATCGATCGTCATTTAGCCAAACTGCGCAATAGTTCTCTAATATATAAAACTGTCTGATATTTCACTCCTTCATAAACTCAAACCAATCTCAAAACCTCTTTAATTTAATTAACCAAAATCCCACACATAATCCAAACATTCAGGGTCTATCACTAAAATACTTAGGAGTGAATAGTTCCTATTCCATGTGAAAATAAAAGCACTAAAACCAGTGTCGTAACTTTCTTTGACAAATTTCATGGTTTTTGGACATAGCTGAATTTTCTCGTTTACAGACTTAGTCAAATTCCTGGTCTGGGAACTTAAACTTCTGATAGGAAATTCTGATTCTGCCACATTTCCAGATATTGTAACTCTAACGTTAGGAAGACAAGTAATTGACTTTGCTGTGTTCTGAAACCTATTTTGTTTGCTGATGATACTACCCTCATCTACTCTAACCCCAACCCACATACACTAAATAATGTTGTTAATAATGAACTAAAAAAAGTCCACTTGTGGATGTCAACCAACAAACTAACACTTAACATAGAAAAGACCTACTACATCTTATTTGGAAGCAAATCTACAAATGCAATTCAGCTTCAGATAGACAATGTAAACATTAGCAATAAAAATGATGGAAAGTTTCTCGGCCTATTCCTAGACAAGAGACTCAACTTCAGTACCCACATACAACACATAACTAAGAAAGTCTCTAAAACAGTTGGTATACTCTCCCAAATCAGATATTATGTACCTAACTCTGCTCTCATCTCTCTATATTATGCACTAATCTATCCCTATCTTAATTATGGTATCTGTGCATGGGGGTTCAACCACTGCAAACTACCTCAAGTCCATCATCACCCAGCAAAAATCTGCTATCAGAATAATAACAAATACTGCTTTTAGACAACACTCAGCTTCCTTGTTCAAACAATCTGTGTAAACACTCTATGCAAATAAAGGGACCCAGTTTATGGAACTCACTCCCTATTGAATTGAAAAGCTGTCCAACTTTTGCGTCATTCATAAACAATACTAAAAAGTACCTAATTTCATCTTCATAGTTTTTTACCTTTTGCTTTAAAATTGCACTCTATCTATTGCTACCCAATCTCCCAATCTTTATGTACCCAATCCGAACATCTTTACCATTGTGATCATTGCTGTCTTCTTATATGTGCTGTCAATCTGCTGTATGGTGTCTATTAATCTTGTTTAAATTACCAATCAAGCTGTCAATGTAATCAATCAGAGCTTTAATATACCTACTAATCTCTCATCTCATTTTTTTCTCTTGCAATGTATTTGTTATTATTTTATTAATTCTGCTAGAATTTACCTACTTAAAATTATCTGTTAAATTAAGGACCTGCCCGAAACGCTGCACGTACTAGTGGCTTTACAAGATTGTAAATACTTTGCTATGTATTCTCACAAACCCAATGTACCTTCTTGTATATAAATAAATAAATAAATAAATAAATAAATAAATAAATAAATAAATAAATAAATAAATAAATAAATACATAAATAAATAAATAAATAAATAAATAAATAAATAAATAAATAAATAAATAAATAAATAAATAAATATGTCAAGTCGTTGTGAACTTATACATCTATATAATATTTGTCTTTGTCATTTTTCAAGACATTGTAAACTGCCGAATTTACGAAGAGTATATACCTTCTTATTTGTCATTCCAGGTGTGACTTATTTTTCCTGAAGGCAGGAGAGAGAACTTTGTCTGGTGATATTAATGGCCATACAGAGACTTTACCCCCACTCTGGTATTGTAATGTCACTACCCACTATGTTCATAAATTTACAGCCAGTCTTAAGGTCCCTAGTGAACCAGTGCCATTAGGTTATCTGTACTTAGTGACATCTCGATGCTAGACTTGTGCATGCGTAACGTAATAGCCAGTCTTAAGTTGACTAGTGTACCACTGTTATTAGGTTATTGTGGCGACCTACCGACAGCTAGCTGCCTGACTACTGCATTGATTAATTAATTTACTAGTTGTGGATATGTGTGTAGCTTTTTGTATATAGAGCAGTGCCTTGTATATAAGTGCGCCCTCAGTAAACTTTTGTTTTATTTTTATTTTTATAAATAAAACAAATACAAGAACACACAAAACACAAAGAAATCCAGTACATAAACAAAATAACAATAAAAGAACAGGAAACAGGAACATTAACAGTAACAGTAAACAGCATCAGGAACAGTTAAAAAAAAACATACACAAGCGACACAGAAAAAGTTATCACAATACAGGGCATAACCCCGATACCCCGACACGGACATCATAAAAAAGGAAAAGTCTAAACAGAACATAGATACGTAGTAACATTTAACAGAACACAGAAAAGCACATGAAATAAAGAACATAAATAACATAAAAACACACTCCCAACCAAATACACATAACAGACGTGGATAGATGACCACGCACACAAAGCCAACCACACTACACACACACACACACACACACACACACACACACACACACACACACACACACACACACACACACACACAGTAACAAAGGAGCACAGGACAAACACACAAGACACAAAAGTATGTACACAGAGATATAAGCATAGAAAACCATGAACACGCACACAAAACACCCACGCAAACAACAAGAGAAACACACACACAACCACCCACACCACAACCGCACACCATGCAGCAACCAAACACCCAAATACAGGGAGCACAGGCCAAAGTGGACCAGGGCTTTGGTCCGAAAAACAACAACAGAAAAACTGAAAAATAGAAAAACTCAGGCCCATGCAGGAGCCGAAAACAGCCCCCAAATCCACACCCCACACGCACACTGACACAGGTGGCGCCCGGAGGCACCGAAACACACCATTCACGCACAGGAACAGCAACACCACAAGGAAGACACACGCAACCCCCGCCAAGGAAGCCCAAAGGGACGGGGGAAGGGAGCACAATGCTAAAGCAACCCCTGGAAACCTCTTCAACCCCCCAAACCCACATCAACGCTCCAACCACACCCAAGACCAATCTCCGCCGCCCATCCACCGACGCACCCACGCACCCACGCACCTAAAAGCAATCCCACTAACATAAGCATCCGTGAACCACTGATCAAACTCAGCAGGAAAAGCGCGCTGCAATCACCACCATTTAAACCACATGCGCCCTCGCAAAAAACTCAAATCGTGAGTGACCCCCATAACCCTCCCGCCTCCCTAACCCACATACAAAACACATAATCCGCAATCAAAACACACAATGTATTGCACACCATCCGCGAACAACCCAGAAAATGCAAGAACCATAAAACACCACCCCGACACTCCGGTCCACAAAACACCTCCAGGACATCCTGAAACCAGGCAACCAAACCCTGCAACCAGTCACAAAAATAAAAGACATGCACCTGCTATTCACTAAAGCCACAGTGCACACACGCCACAGAATCACGCAAGCCAAGTATACACAACCGCTCATTCGTCGCCAGCGACAAATGCAGAAACCGAAACATCAACTCCCGCTGCTGAGGCACCAAGAACTTTCCCTTCAAACACAACCAGATGCCACCCCAATCCCAACACGAGAACAAGTCCTCCACTTGAGGCTGCTCCCGAGGCAACAACACCCTATACACAGTCTTATATGAAAAGGACAAAAAACCAGGATGACAGCAGAGCGCCCGAAGAATCTCCGCGGCCCAAGAATAAACAGGAGAGGTGAACCAAGCTACCTCCCTACAAACCCCCAAATCAACCAAGTAACTGAACCGAATAGAGCAGACAATAAACAACACATTCAATCCCCCGCCCAGAACCAGCCCCTGATGCAGCGAGAAGAGGGGCCTTTGCCTTAGTAAAGACGTCAGGAATACCAACACCACCCTCCCTCACCCCTAACACCAGCGTCGAACGACGTACCAGCTGATAACGACCACACCACACATACCTGTAAACCAGCCTCTCCAAATCCAAGGCCTTCCGGCGATCCAAAGGGAATCACTGAGCCACAAATCACACTCGCGAGAGAACCTTACACGCAACAATCAACGCCCGCTGGTAGGTCGTCAACGGACGACTTGACAATAACCCAACCGCAACCCCAACCCAGCGAGAGATAGGTCCCCAATTCCACTCCAAGAAGCGGTCATAAGAGGCAAACCAGGTATATCCAAGAACCCAAACCAGGCGGGAGGCCCATTCACTGATACCCATCAAACCCAACTTCGCACGATTAAGGACAGCCCCCGTGGCGGACTCAAACCGCAGGAGAACGTTCTGAACAGCACCGACCGAACTCACCGAAACCACAAACAGAATGGTATCGTCAACATACCCGCAAATGGGCAGCCGAAGACCGGAAGGCAGAAGAGGAGGCACAATCAAGGAACAAGCCTTGACTGCCCGAAAGAGAGGTTCCTGAAACATCACATACAAGACCATAGACATTGGGCACCCCTGACTCACAGAACGGCGAATCGGAAAAAAAGAATTAAAAACCATTCACACAAACATGACTGCGACACCTGGCATACAACATGCGCAACCAACCCACAAACATCGACGGAAACCCAAATACCTCCATCGCACGGAATACAAACGCCAACGACATCCGATCGAAGGCCTTCGACCAATCCAAGCTGATCATCGCCACCGAAAGGTGATACTCAGACGTGTACAGAAGCACGTCACAAATCAAAGAATTGCAATTCACAAGGGTGTAACAAACAAGGTTTGTTGTAGGAAATTATTCAGTATGGATGCTCATAGACATGGGGGTTTGAAACTTTGGAGTCAGATGGTACCCGATCTGGCTCGGGAGCATAGGTCATCTCTCTAGGGATTAGCGGTTAAGATTACAAAATGGCTGGCGCCTTTGTCTTAAAGCAATGTATAATGAATTATTTAACAGAATTCAGTAATTTAGAGAAATTCAAGACTTCATTCAAATTGTATTCAGTAATATACCTGTTCAAGTATCAAGAGTATTCTCAATTGTCGAAATACTGAGTAAGTCACCGTCAGTGACATCACTAGCAGAGGACTAGCCTCTGAGGCGGATTAATCTTGATGACCCTGGGTCAAGGGTTAACGAAGCCTTCCATATTTAGTAATTCTCAAAGTTCAAATAGCCATATTGTAATTAGAAATAGCCTTTCCCTAAGATGCCTGTACGATTACCAACAGTTTATAAGAGTTCAACCATCTGGGTTGTTCAGTACAACAGAGATTAGTTGTTCAATTTAAACCCTGCTTAGTAATCTTGGTAAACCTGGCGTAGGAATACACCTGTAGCCTCAGTGGTGAGGAGAGCTGGGGAGGATCAGTGTGGTCTCGGTCAACAAAGGGAGAGGTCATCCACCCTCACCTCTTCAAATAGATTAGTATAACATCAGCTGGTCGCATTGACAATGTATAGTTGCTACGTTTTGTATAGGGAAATAGTTCCATTCATGCCTCGATAGGAAGTGTTAATTTAGGGAGTGATTTCATTTAGCTGTGGTTCAGATTTTGCATAAATAAATAATTAGCTTGTTTTTTGTGTTTTATTATTTCCATTTGAATGTGTGCATGTCCTCGTCACGTGGTCTCCACGAGTCTGAGTTTTAGTTGGGCTGCAAGCTTAGCAACGTTTGAGAGATCATATATCCCTTTGTTTGCCATAATTCCCACACTTAACGTAGATTCATTCCCCCTTTTCCAAGTAGTTTGGGGATCGAGCCCCAAGGTTTTAATGATCGATTAATCGGTCCAGACCCCGATTGATTGACGCTTCTGGTTAATGGTCTGGTGGTGGCAGCAGAAGGAGATCCTTGAGTTTGCTAGAAGTCTAGTACCAGTTCACGGGGGCTGTAGAAGCTTAGCCGATCGAGCGGCTAAGACCACGTGGCGCGGGATTCGGCTGGAGTAGCCCTTAGTATTAAGTTGAAGTAAATAGAATACGGGCAGGGGTGAGGACGAAGGTAGTGCCGATAACACCCCCCCCCCCCCCGTGTTACAAGAGCACGATCAGGAACACCACAAAATTTCTCCAGAGAGTCCACCGATTCCACGACACCGCGACAGTGATGCGCTAAAACCTTAGACAAAATCTTATAATCAACATTCAAGAGCGTAATATGCCTCCAACTCAAAATAAAACTGCAAATCGCCCAACTTCGAAGAGAAGCCCCACTATCTCGTCACAATAGGACTCAGGCAGGGTACCCACCCGCAGACAAGCCTGCACCACCTCCAAAAGGACCTCCCTCATCACATCTCAAAAGGTAATATAGAACTCAACGGTAAGGCCATCCGCACCGGGCACCTACCCCGAACGAAACAACCGGACCACATCCAGGAGTTCCCCCAACGAAACATTCCGCACCAACCGGGCACACTCCACCTCTGACAAACCAGGGGTGCACCCATGCAAAAAATAATCCGAGAGCAGACCAACCCCATGCACCGCCCCAAAGAGCCCCTCCAATTCCCGCCGCATGTAAAGCAGTCAAAAGCAGCTGTAAAGCAGCCTCTGTGCCAAAAATAACAGAACCATCAAGCCGCCGAAGGCTCTTATAAAGAACGTAATCCCTTTCAGACTTCTCCCCTTGTATCATGCCACAGGAAGGGCAGAAGCCCCTTCCGAAAAAATAGCTTCCGGTCCCGACGATGCGCGACCCCAGAACAGAATCACAACCCCCAAATACTCTGCCCGCGTAAACAAGACCCACCCATCTTCATCCATTTCCGTGTGAAGCACAGAAATAGAAGCCCTCCACGAGAATAACATGAACGTCCCCCTAAAGGACGTCCTCGGCGGGTTCAACACAATATGAAAATCAGCACACAACCCCTGCAGAACAGACACATCCCGAACATTGTGTTCCTGGCTCAGAGCCACATCCACACGCTGCTCCCGAAGCACATCCACAATGCTAAATTGGACTGCAAGTGCATTCAGACTACGTACATTCAAAGACGCACAAACAATAGCAGGCGCCATCGAAACCCATCAAGGACCCCCTAATTCCACAGGCCCATCAGGGGGCACACCGGTACCCACCGCAGAGGCGGCGTCTGCAACGTGATGGTCAACCGCCCTCCGCTCCACGGAGGAGGAATCCACAGAAACTCCGGGCCTCGGACACTTCAGGAAGCCAACATCACCTGCCGAAACCCCGCCGCCACTGCCCAGGTACCACTCACGCCCACCGTCGCCGAGGAAAGCTCGCCACCACCAGACACCACATCACCCCCACCTCCACTGTAAGCTGAAGACGTGAAGCAGGGGTAGCCATGTCCACCACCGAAGCCGGCACAGGAGCCACCACAGGCGCAGACAGAACAGCAGGCACATCCCCGCAGGTACACCACCAGGCAAACCCCCAGGACGAGGACCTTCCGGGGAGGCAGTCTGCACACCCAGGGGGGGGGGGGGAAATCCTCCTCCCAAAATACAAAAGCGGCCTCCATGCGAGGAACATCACACCGGGCAGCGTCGTGGCCTCCCTCCCCGCACTGAAAGCAAGTGCGGGCCTGACCGATGATAGAAAACACGGAGATAAACACCACAACATAACGCTTTGGAAGGGATGTACTTCGTGAGACACATCTGCAGCGTTCGAGTACCCAGACGGAGACCCCGCAGCCGCTCGGCACTCAAAACGTTGTAACGATGATGCAGCATCGTACCAAACCTCGCGAACACCGAGGCGTGCTCCGCCTCGGGAAAAGTCAAAGGCACCCCCGGCCACACACTAACTAACAAAGATCAGGTGGCCCCACGGATCAGAGATGGCCACCAATAGAGCTATCCTCAGTAAACTTGTGGATTTTACCTAGACTTTCACTCTACCCTAGACATAACGTTTTGACCACTGGTGGCTTTTTGATGACTGATGGAACGCTTCGATACATAAATCCCAGTGTTCTATTTGCCTTATTATGAACATTCATGCATCATTGATGGAACCAAAATAATAGTTTCCTGTGACATATTTTCAAAATCCTTTACAAAGGACAAATTTTACTGTCAGGTATTGTCAATAATCTTTAAATCCACTAAATGTTTATCTTGTGATATAACCATCACAATAATCAGTCTAAATGGTGAAAATGATCAATCCATGATCATTGTCGACACCATGACTGGGAGGAAGGGGCCGACGCCGGTGGTGCAGAAACGTTCAATACCTGATCACCCGTGTTGACATCAGAGGCAGGCAAGAATTCGTCCATAATAATGCATATTAAGAGTAGTGAGAGTGAACACATGTACCCAGAGATCTGACACGCTTCCATCATCATTTAATCCTTATTACTGTTACAAGTATCCATCCTACAGCAAACACTACTAGAAATTCAATTAACATCAAGCTGCCTTACTTCCATAAAAAATACAGAGCATATCTCCCGAGAGATCATACTGTCTGACAACTTGCTAGATAAGGCTCCGTTCCTCAATTTAGGATAAGTTATTAATTGTTTTAGAACGTAGATTGGCCAATAGTATGCTTTATGGCATTAATACAGCACATCAAGGATCCAACAAGAATGAGAGGAGAGGATGAACCAGCAATGCTTGATCTGATATTTACCCTAAATGAGTGGGATATAAGGGAAGTCAAGATGGAAGCACCCTTGGGAATGAGTGATCACAGTGTATTGAACTTTGAGTACCTGGTAGAGCTCGGAATTCCCCCCCTCCCCCCGGAAAAGAACTAGGAAACAAAAGGCTGGCATACCGAAAGGGAAATTATGAGGAGATGAGAAGCTTCCTAAGGGAAATACCTTGGGACACAGTCCTCAGAGCTAAGTCTGTACAAGATATGATGGACTATGTCACCCAAAAGTGTCAGGAGGTAGTAGGCAGATACATCCCGGCCCAAAAGGAAAAATCCGAGAAACAAAAGAAGAATCCATGGTATAATAGGGCATGTATGGAAGCAAAGAAACTGAACAAAAGGGCATGGAGGAACTTCCGGAATAACAGAACACCAGAAAGCAGAGAGAGATAGCAGAGAACCAGAAATGAGTATGTCAGGGTGAGAAGAGAAGCAGAGAAAAGTTTTGAAAATGATATAGCAAACAAAGCCAAGACCGAACCAAAGCTACTCCACAGTCACATCAGAAGGAAAACAACAGTGAAAGAACAGGTAGTGAAACTTAGAACAGGCGAGGACAGGTATACAGAGCATGACAAAGAGGTGTGTGATGAACTCAACAAGAGGTTCCAAGAGGTCTTCACAACAGAACAAGGTGAGGTCACTGTGCTAGGAGAAAGGGACGTAAACCAGGCGGCCTTGGAAGAGTTTGAAATTACGAGAGAGGAGGTCAAGAGACACCTGCTGGATCTGGATGTTAGAAAGGCTGTTGGTCCAGACGGGATCTCGCCATGGGTACTGAAAGAGTGTGCAGAGGCTCTTTGCTTGCCACTCTCCATAGTGTATAGTAGGTCACTGGAGACAGGAGACCTACCAGAAATATGGAAGACAGCGAATGTGGTCCCAATATACAAAAAGGGCGACAGGCAAGAGGCACTGAACTACAGGCCAGTGTCCTTGACTTGTATACAATGCAAGGTGATGGAGAAGATGGTGAGAAAAAACCTGGTAGCACATCTAGAGAGAAGGGACTTCGTGACAAATCGACAACATGGGTTCAGGGAGGGTAAATCTTGCCTGACTGGCTTAATAGAATTCTATGACCAGGTGACACAGATTAAGCAAGAAAGAGAGGGCTGGGCGGACTGCATTTTCTTGGATTGTCGAAAAGCCTTTGACATAGTACAGCATAAGAGGCTGGTACATAACCTGGAGAGACAGGCAGGTGTAGCTGGAAAGGTGCTCCAGTGGATAAGGGAGTACCTAAGCAATAGGAAGCAGAGAGTTACGGTCCGGGGTGAGACCTCTGATTGGCGTGAAGTCACCAGTGGAGTCCCACAGGGCTCTGTACTCGGTCCTATCTTGTTTCTGATATATGTAAATGATCTCCCGGAGGGTATAGATTCATTTCTCTCAATGTTTGCGGATGATGCCAAAATTATGAGAAGGATTAAGACAGAAGAGGACTGTTTGAGGCTTCAAGAAGACCTAGACAAACTGAAGGAATGGTCGAACAAGTGGTTATTAGAGTTCAACCCAACCAAATGTAATGTAATGAAGATAGGTGTAGGGAGCAGGAGGCCAAATACAAGGTATCATCTGGGAGAGGAAATCCTTCAGGAGTCAGAGAAAGAAAAAGACTTGGGAGTTGATATCACGCCAGACCTGTCTCCTGCAGCACATATCAAGAGGATAACATCAGCGGCATATGCCAGGCTGGCCAACATACGAACGGTATTCAGAAATTTGTGTAAAGAATCATTCAGAACTTTGTATACCACATATGTCTGGCCAATTCTGGAGTATGCAGCCCCAGCATGGAGTCCATATCTAGTCAAGGATAAGACTAAACTGGAAAAGGTTCAAAGATTTGCCACCAGACTAGTACCTGAGCTGAGAGGTATAAGCTACGAGGAGAGACTGCGGGAATTGAACCCACTTCGCTGGAAGACGGAAGAGTTAGGGGGACATGATCACTACATTCAAGATTCTCAAGGGAATTGATAGGGTAGATAAAGACAGGCTATTTAACACAAGGGGCACACGCACAAGGGGACACAGGTGGAAACTGAGCGCCCAAATGAGCCACAGAGATATTAGAAAGAACTTTTTTAGTGTCAGAGTGGTTGAGAAATGGAATGCATTAGGAACTGGTGTGGTAAAGGCTGACTCCATACACAGTTTCAAGTGTAGATATGATAGAGCCCAATAGGCTCAGGAATCTGTACACCTGTTGATTGACGGTTGAGAGGCGGGACCAAAGAGCCAGAGCTCAACCCACGCATACACAACTAGGTGAGTACATCCATATATAAATTGAGAGTCGTTAGGCAGCGAGGAAATGCCCCATCATCTAGTAAGTTCTGACTTTATCTTTACAGCGACTGAACCTCTTCTATTGCTGAATCTTTCAGGTATATATTTCCTTTGCACATTGACATGTACATTATTCTTATATAATTTTACCCAGTTGTGAGTACTAGCACATTCTGATTATTGCCTGCTACAATATTGCCAGAGGTCGGCTAGACAGTAAATGTTGAACAGATCCTTAATCATGAACCTTACCAGTGTTTGCAGTCATAGAGCTGTTTATCAATTAATCCTTGTAAAATTACAAGCAAAATATGTTGAAATACACACAGGTATATTGTGGTTCTGCAATCAATGAGCCAGCTCAGCCTTAAGGACCCTACCTGCTACGGGCTAATACCAGCATCAAGGACATAGAGGAGTGGGCCTTACAACCCAGCATAGGAACTGTACTTTCAGCTATGATGGTTTGGTTGTGGCGATGGTTTGGTTGTGGGAAGAGATTATATGTTCCTTAATGGAGCCCTGTTGCTTATGCATCGTTAAACGCCTAGAAAGAGATGTTGTTGTCTTGCCTATATACTGGGTTTTTTGGAGCTTACAGTCCCCAAGAGGGCATTTGAAGGCATAGACGAAGTTAGTCTCTTTTAAACCGTTCTGTTTTGTGTTTGGAGAGTTTCTCATGAGTAGGCTGGCCATTTTTTCTGGTTTTATAGTAAATCGTCAGTTGTATCATCTGATTTTTGTCTGTAGGGATAACGTTTCTATTAACAATATCTTTCAGGACCCTTTCCTCCGTTTTATGAGCTGTGGAAAAGAAGTTCCTGTAAAATAGTCTAATAGGGGGTATAGGTGTTGTGTTGGTTGTCTCTTCAGAGGTTGCATGGCGTTTCACTTTCCTTCTTATGATGTCTTCGACGAAACCATTGGAGAAGCCGTTGTTGACTAGGACCTGCCTTATATATATATATATATATATATATATATATATATATATATATATATATATATATATATATATATATATATATATATATATATATATATATATATGTATATATATATATATATATATATATATATATATATATATATATATATATATATATATATATATATATATATATATATATATATATATATATATATATATATATATATATATATATATATATATATATATATATATATATATATATATATATGCAAACAAGCCTGAATGGTCCCCAGGACTATATACAACTGAAAACTCACACCCCAGAAGTGACTCGAAGCCATACTGCCAGGAGCAGCACAACTGGTATGTATAGGGACGCCTTAATCCTCTTGACCATCACGACCGGACAAAAGGAAGTGATAGCCGAAGCTATTTGAACCACTTCCCCGTTAGTACTCAGGATGGTAATCTTGGGCATAGCATTTTATCAAATCACCTCATTCTTTGGGGCACACAGTGAGAAACACAAATGCAAACAAGCCTGAATGGTCCCCAGGACTATATACAACTGAAAACTCACACCCCAGAAGTGACTCGAACCCATACTGCCAGAAGCAGCGCAACTGGTATGTACAGGGACGCCTTAATCCGCTTGACCATCACAACCGGACAAAAGGAAGTGATAGCCGAAGCTATTTGAACCACTTCCCCGCCGGCACTCGGATGGTAATCTTGGGCATAGCATTTTATCAAATCACCTCATTCTTTGGGGCACACGTGAGGAACACAAATGCAAACAAGCCTGAATGGTCCCCAGGACTATATACAACTGAAAACTCACACCCCGGAAGTGACTCGAACCCATACTGCCAGGAGCAGCGCAACTGGTATGTACAGGGACGCCTTAATCCGCTTGACCATCACGACCGGACAAAAGGAAGTGATAGCCGAAGCTATTTGAACCACTTCCCCGCCGGCACTCGGATGGTAATCTTGGGCATAGCATTTTATCAAATCACCACATTCTTTGGGGCACACGTGAGGAACACAAATGCAAACAAGCCTGAATGGTCCCCAGGACTATATACAACTGAAAACTCACACCCCAGAAGTGACTCGAACCCATACTGCCAGAAGCAGCGCAACTGGTATGTACAGGGACGCCTTAATCCGCTTGACCATCACGACCGGACAAAAGGAAGTGATAGCCGAAGCTATTTGAACCACTTCCCCGTTAGCACTCGGATGGTAATCTTGGGCATAGCATTTTATCAAATCACCTCATTCTTTGGGGCACACGTGAGGAACACAAATGCAAACAAGCCTGAATGGTCCCCAGGACTATATACAACTGAAAACTCACACCCCAGAAGTGACTCGAACCCATACTGCCAGAAGCAGCGCAACTGGTATGTACAGGGACGCCTTAATCCGCTTGACCATCACAACCGGACAAAAGGAAGTGATAGCCAAAGCTATTTCAACCACTTCCCCGCCGGCACTCGGATGGTAATCTTGGGCATAGCATTTTATCAAATCACCTCATTCTTTGGGGCACACGTGAGGAACACAAATGCAAACAAGCCTGAATGGTCCCCAGGACTATATACAACTGAAAACTCACACCCCAGAAGTGACTCGAACCCATACTGCCAGAAGCAGCGCAACTGGTATGTACAGGGACGCCTTAATCCGCTTGACCATCACAACCGGACAAAAGGAAGTGATAGCCGAAGCTATTTGAACCACTTCCCCGCCGGCACTCGGATGGTAATCTTGGGCATAGCATTTTATCAAATCACCTCATTCTTTGGGGCACACGTGAGGAACACAAATGCAAACAAGCCTGAATGGTCCCCAGGACTATATACAACTGAAAACTCACACCCCAGAAGTGACTCGAACCCATACTGCCAGGAGCAGCGCAACTGGTATGTACAGGGACGCCTTAATCCGCTTGACCATCACAACCGGACAAAAGGAAGTGATAGCCGAAGCTATTTGAACCACTTCCCCGCCGGCACTCGGATGGTAATCTTGGGCATAGCATTTTATCAAATCACCTCATTCTTTGGGGCACACGTGAGGAACACAAATGCAAACAAGCCTGAATGGTCCCCAGGACTATATACAACTGAAAACTCACACCCCAAAAGTGACTCGAACCCATACTGCCAGAAGCAGCGCAACTGGTATGTACAGGGACGCCTTAATCCGCTTGACCATCATGACCGGACAAAAGGAAGTGATAGCCGAAGCTATTTGAACCACTTCCCCGCTGGCATTCGGATGGTAATCTTGGGCATAGCATTTTATCAAATCACCTCATTCTTTGGGGCACACGTGAGGAACACAAATGCAAACAAGCCTGAATGGTCCCCAGGACTATATACAACTGAAAACTCACACCCCAGAAGTGACTCGAACCCATACTGCCAGGAGCAGCGCAACTGGTATGTACAGGGACGCCTTAATCCGCTTGACCATCACGACCGGACAAAAGGAAGTGATAGCCGAAGCTATTTGAACCACTTCCCCGCCGGCACTCGGATGGTAATCTTGGGCATAGCATTTTATCAAATCACCTCATTCTTTGGGGCACACGTGAGGAACACAAATGCAAACAAGGGAAGGAGGAAGGAACGTGATCGTTGTATGTATAGAGTGTAAGTATTATATTCGCAATGGTTTATGCACCACAGACACACATCCAAACATCATCATCATATTCAGTAATGAAGCAATGCTCTGCTTTAACAGTGAAGTCAACAATCAATGCACGATATTGGGTTCATAATACAACGTGTCCTAAAAAATAACGTTTAAATTTAGCTGTTTGCCCATATGGCCAAAAACTGATGTTATTTTGGTAGAATTACAGATATTCTCAATACACAATTTCTTATGGTTTCTAAGGACTTACTCTCATTATACCATATAAATAGCATAGAATTATTAATCTATAACTGATTAACTATGCTGATATATGTTCTTCAATGTGTGTCCATATATGTGTCCATAATGAATATAGTTTCTTCCTGTCGATCTTACTCAGCAAACACAAAACGTTTTGGAAACCTTTAACAAAGTTTCAACAGGGTTGTGGGAAAGATAAGTTGCATGTGTGCTTCAACAGGCACATGAGCAACCTATAACCCAAGAATTATAAAATTATTTCCTTATGTAATATGGCAAATGCTGCCTTTTCTTACACTAGTTTCACCTTTATATAATAAAAAATAATTTGTTCTTGTTTAAATATTAAATTTATGTACATTATACAAATAAATTGTGAATTCTGTGTCTTAGTTGTATGATAGGTGTGCAAAACATTCAGTTTTTATTATGATTTTGCTAAAATTAGTTTTCATAACTCTGTTTGCTAAATGACGTCTTCAATAATATTGTTTGTAAGTTTAAATTATATTTATGTACTTTATGTATAATACATCAACATAAGTGGAAATGTTGCTGCATAGGTGTATGAAGAACACATGCAACATTCAATCTATCATTTTTTTGTTAATAAAAAAATTAAAATGCATCAAAATACCTCTTTATCACATGCCTTTGTATTAGTGTAGATTTTACATTAAATATCACTGAAGTACAAATAGGTGAGTACAACTAGGTAAGTACAACTACATAAGTGCAACTAGGAGAGTACATGTAGCTAGGTGAGTATGCCTTGGTGAACACTGCTAGATGAATACAAGTAGGTGAGTACAACTGCACGAGAACAACTAGGAGAGTGCACAGAGGTGAGTAGAACTTCGTGAGCACTGATAGGTGAATACAAGTAGGTAAGTACAACTGCACGAGAACAACTAGGAGAGTACATGTAGATGAGTACAACTTGGTGAGCACTGCTAGGTGAATACAAGTAGGTGAGTACAACTTTGTGAGCAATGCTAGGTGAATACATGTAGGTGAGCACTGCTAGGTGAATACAAGTAGGTGAGTACAACTGCATGAGAACAACTAGGGGAGTGCATGTAGGTGAGTACAATTTGGTGAGAACTGTTAGGTGAATACAGGTAGGTGAGTACAGCTAAATAAGAAGAACTAGGAGAGTGCATGTAGGTGAGTACAACTCACCTACACCTCAGAAGTCAAGGAAGAAGAGGGGGAATGGGTGGAACTGGTGGGGAAGGAGGGGGAGGGAGTGTAACGGGACCTGTGTGATGGCTGGTGTGTATACATTGTAAGCCAAAAAGAGTTGACATGTCGTGTTAGGATGCTGGATTATACAGGCATGTCTTAGTAGATAAATATGGTGTGTTCATCTTCATAAAATACAACAAGAAAAATAAAGAATCAGATAATAATGTTTTAAATAACTTTATCTCTGATTTTACTTTTGAATTAAATTAATATTATAAAATGAACAATGGTTGATTGGGAACAGAGATGGTGGTCAAGAGGGTTCAGGCAGGCGAGGGTCAGTACTGCCTGACCAACACCCGGGTGGGACATTGTTTATACCACGCGTAGTAACCATCGCCCGCCCCCTCCTCTTCCTCTTCCTTCTCTTACCCCTCCCCTCTCCCCCTCCCCTTACCCCATCCTCTTTCTTCTCATCCCCTTCTCTTACCCCTCCCCACTTCTCCCTCCCCTTCATCTTAATCTTCATCGCCCTTCTCTTACCCCTCACGTCTTCTCTTCCCTTCCTCCTCATCCCAATTCTCTTACTCCTCCCCTCTTCCCCTTCCTTCTCATACCCTCTTCTCTTAACCCTCTTCCTGTCTCATCCACCATCTCTTCCCCCTTCTTTTCCCCTTTATTTTACCCCTCCCCCCTCTCCTCTCCCCCTTCCTCCTCATCCCCCTGCTCTTACCTCTCCCCCTCCTCATCCCCCTTCTTTTACTCCTCCCCTCTTCCCCCTTCCTCATCATCCCCCCTTCTCTTACCCCTCCTCTCTTCCTTTCCTCTTCGCCTTCCTTTTCATCCCCCTTCCCTTACCCCTCCTCTTCCCCTCCTCATCCCCTCTTCTCTTTCTCCTCCTCTTTATCCCTTCTCTTCCCCTTCCTCTTACCCCCTACTCTCTCCCCCTCCTCTTTGCCTTCCTTCTCATGCCCCCTTCTCTTACTATACTACTACTACTTACTCTACTACTCCTATCCCTACCATTCTTCCCCCTCCTCTTCTCCTCTGTCACTTAATTACCCCCCCTTCTCCATCATTCTCCTCCTTCCCCCTCCCCCTCTCCCTCCTTCCTCCTCAACCTTCTCCATACTCTTCTTCAACCTCCACCTTCCGCCTTAACCTCCTTCTTCTCCCTCTTTCTTGACCACCATTACCACACCATCCCACCACACTTCCATTACACCACCACCGCTACCATATATTGGGGTTGGTGTTGTCGTTGATCCTTCTTTATGGACAGCCCAACCCAAAACTCGGTAGAGTGCATATACTTTACCAGGAGATCACCCTGGGCGCTTCTAGCTCTTGGAGAGGGGCTCAATGTCACATGTTTAGGGGATGCGGCTCCAATACTTAGCCTCGATGTCATGTGCACACACTCACTCGGCCCACAAAAAAATCGGTCGAGGCTCTTGATCGATCATTGCAAGATTTGCGTGGGGACATCAGCCCATTTGGGAACGCATTAATATTGCTTGCAGGAGATTTCATGCAACCATTACCTGTAATTCCTCAATCGACACCAGCAGATGAAATAAATGCTTGCCTGAAATACTCTACTTTGTGGCGCCACGTAAAGACGTTAAAATTAACTACAAATATGCGTGTCCAGCTGAGAAACGATCCGTCAGCTGAGATATTCTCACAACAGTTGCTGGAAATTGGGAACGGAAACGTGCCGGTTGATCTGACCTAAGGACGAATTTCATTGACTCGTAACTTCTGCAATTTAGTGATGTCAAAAGAAGAATTGGTTGAAAGAGCATTTCCCAATATTCAAACCAAATATAAAAATCCCGATTGGCTGAGTGAACGAGCTATTCTTGCGGCCAAGAATAAAGACGGCTACTAATTTCACAATAATATTCAGTCGATGAATATTATTATAAATATATTAGATGAAGCGGTTAATTATCCAACAGAATTTTGGAATTCACTCGAACTGCCAGGGATACCACTGCACGTACTGCAATTGAGAAGCGGTGTGCCAATTATCATGTTACGAAATATCAATCAGCCAAAGCTTTGCAACGGCACGCGGGTTGGAGTAAAAAAAAAATCAGCAATGTCGTAGAAGTAACAATCTTGACAGGACCTTTCAAAGGTGAAGATGTCCTCATTCCTCGCATTACTATGATTCCAATGGATTTGCCATTTTAATTTAAGAGATTGTAATTTCCAATTCGATTGGCGTTTGCAATCACCATCAACAAAGCTCAGGGCCACTCTCTAGAATTGTGCAGTTTATATCTAGACACGGATTGCTTCTCACATGGAAAATTATATGTTGTGTGTTCTAGAGTCGGCGAACCGGACAATCTCTATATCTCCACAGACAATGGAACAACAAGAAATATTGTATACCCACAAGCATTGTAAAATTAAACATATTAAATACGTGCACTTTTTCTTTTCTTTCTTTTCCATTTAACCAGACTAAGCCACGGCAACGTGTGTCTGGTACAGCTAGTATTTAATAAATTATTAACTACAGTGACCCTCTTCAATTGGTGAGTTTTATTATATTTTTTTCTTTCATATTGTAATACATTAGAAAACACAATACAGCCATCCTAGTTATATTTTGTATTAAGATATGATTAATTTTATATGTTTTAATGTTGGTTGTGATAATATAGAATTTACTGAGGAAAAAGTTTTCCACCAGAATGAAAACAACACACTATCAAATGTATAAGACCTATTATTTTATACCTCACAAATGTATGTATCCTTTCATTCAGTAACCTATTGTATAAGATTAAATAAAAATTGATTAAAAAACTAAATAGAAAGATATATCTAACTTATTTGGGAAAGTTAAAATTCTAATGCTGAATTTAAGAAATAAAGGCTGGGAGTGGTAGTTGTATATAAGCTTCTGAGGATGTCTGACAAGGAAGGATGGCATCCTTACCACATATGTTAATTCCATATCGTTATCTTCTGCTTATTTGTTCGAGACTATAAAAAAAGGGTAAAGAAAATATAAAATAATGATTATAAATACATTTTTATTTATTTTTATGGTAGTAATATACATTTTTAAAGCATTTCAGAATATACAAAAGAACCCAAAAGGATAATTGATAAACAATTTACAGATTGTCAAACATTGACTCCAAAGAACTTTGACATGTCAAAGGGTGGTTGAATATGTTAATTTATGTATGCCAACATTTTTTGGTACATTTCTGATTATTTCTCTTACAAACATACCTATGATTTATCGAACATAGAAAATGTTCGTTAATGTTCATAGTCAGAGGCACTCTGACACAACATTTGAGAGCCCATACAGGCGAAAAACCTTTTATGTGCAATGTGCTCACCCACCTAGTTGTACTCACCTAGTTGTGCTTGCAGAGGTTGAGCTCTGGCTCTTTGGTCCCGCCTCTCAACTGTCAATCAACTTGTGAGTTGGAAACTATTCCGACCGAGTAGAAATTTATCTGAACATTTGGGAATATATACAGACGAAAATCCTTTTATGTGCGATGTTTGTGGGGAAATAATCAATCAGCGAGGCACCCTGACCCAACATTTGAAAGCACATGCCGCTGCATTTATATGAGGTGCGTTTGGGAAAATTTTCAGGTTCAGACTCACACTGACTGGACATTTGAATCCATGCAGGCGAAAAACCTTTTACAATGCGACACATGAGAGAAAAAAATTAATTGCAGGGACAACCTGAGTGAATATCGGAGAACACATGCAGGAAACCCAAAACCTCTTAAGGCAAAGTATCTGACTGAACATTTAAGAACACACTGAGTGCAATGACTGTCGCGAAAAAATCAATAACAGATTCCACCTAAACAAACATTTGATATCACATTTTATGAAGGAGGTATCTCATCTTTTAGGTTTTTAGATCGTTAGAGTTGAAGTGGTTTCAACATATTATGCCTTCACGAGCCTATCGTCCATGTTAAACCTTCCTTATTACCCTAATATGTATGATTCCTTCCGCAAGACAATTTTTTGCAAATGTGTTTTCAACAAACCAGTTCATTGAAATGCCACATAGGGGCAGTTCGGATTTGAAATCCAATTATATTGGAATAAATTATTGTTATTATAGTATAAAGGATTCCGTATATATTTGGTGGATAGTAAAGTTTATTTCCGAAACAAAAATATTAATCACTGTTGAAATAGCAATTATTTTATAATAAAAAATAAATGCATTTGAAAGTACATACAGGCAAAAACTTTTTTCCCTAAAATGAGAAATATATTAATATAACTAGGATGGCTGTATACAAATTCAGCTATATATACTACAGTAGAATGCTTGGGGGTGGTTAATGTCAGTGTAGACGTCCTTATTCACTTATATGCTGACTTCTTTCAGCCTTTTATTAGTCTGACTTCTGGTTTGGCATGCCTTGGAGTATAATAAATGAAGCAGGCGAATTTTGGTTTTTTATTATTATATGCGTTCTTAAAACCATATTACTTGCACAAGGTAAAGGGAATACAGGAATGGATCATTTTGGAATTATTTTGGGGATATTGGAAAAGAATGTTGGACATCGATCACATTTCAGTCAAGAAGATACCACTCTCTCAAATCTCTCATTTCATTTAAATATCAGTCTATACGAAAAGCTAATAGATGTTAGAGTATTTAAGGATCAGATTCCGTTGAGATTTATGTTTTCTTCACTTGATGGTCCTGGATGCAAGCAAGGGGTCATTCTTAGATTTAAGATCGATGGATCACCTGAATATGTGAATGTGTGCAGTGAAATGTGCAAGTAGGGTGGATATCGATCCCGTTGGGTGTCCTTTTGTTCTAGGGTTCAATTCTGATGTTGTTCATCCGCATGTGAGTGTAACAAACTAGGCTGGTTGTAAGAATTATCCAGAGTGGTTTATCGACAAAAGAGAATGGGAAGCTGAGGCCGCGGGGTGACCTGGGACCTGACCCCAGGGGAATTCGCGGTGAAAATAATCGACGCCTTGTTCATAGCTGCGTATAATGAATCATCCTATAGTATTCAGTAAGTTAGAGAAATTAGCCTTTATTCATTTTGTATTAAAGTTGTATTGTATAATATTACTGGGTACAATATCAAGAGTATTCTAATTATTGAGTTAAGTCACCATCAGTGACATCACGAATCAGATCTAAGTTGTAAGGCGGAGTGACCTGGCGGTCATAGGTCATCAGTGTTGACATGTCCACTATTTCTCAAAGTTTTAATAACCATTTTTGTGATCGGGAACAGCTCTGCTGTTAGAGGCTTGTGTAATTTAACTTCAGTAAAATAATTCAACCAGTCTGGATGAATTAAGTACAACAGAGGTTAATTGTAATAACTTAAACCTTGCTAGTAACTTGGTAAAACTTAGACTATGCGGAAGGATACAAAGCTCTAGTCTGGGGTAGACCAGACGAGGAGAGATCAGTGTGGAGTCCAGATCAACTGGGGGAGGTCAACCATCTTACCTCTCCCCCAAGACCAGCCCCCAACATCTTTAGCTGGTCAAACATAGAGGTATAGTTGCTATTGTTATTTGTAGGGATAGTCAACTCGTTGCCATTCAGGTCAAGTAGGGAGTGTTAAAGTGACAGGGAGTGAACATATTTAGATTTTGTTTTAGTTTTCTTTTAATAAATTAATTAGTTAATAATTTGCATTTTTATTATTTCCATGTGTATGTTCAAGTTATGTGAACTTGTCCTGGTCACGTGGTCCACACGAGGCAGAGTTGGATTGGGCGTCGATTCTAACATCGAATCGGAATTCATCATTCCCGTGTAATTAATTCCACACTTAAGAACTCTCAAGGTCATCGGTTATAGTGGGGATCAAGCCCCAAGGTTGATTAATTAGCATGATCGATCCAGACCTCGATCATTGCTCTGTGTTACTGGTCTGGTGGTGGCGGCGGAGGCGACTCTAGGGTTTTGCTCAAAGCCTAGGTCACGTCATACTGGTTGTAGAATCCTAAGTCGGTCAATCGTCTTAGGACCACGTGGCGTGGAGTTGGCTTTGGTAAAAGTTTTGGAGTCCCTTGTAGAGAAATAAAAAGGAAGAATACCGGTAGAGGGAAAGAAGAAAGATAGATAAGTCGAGAACCCCCTCCCCGTGTTACATGAGGTCTCTAGGGGAACATTTCTGGTGCAATTGGCCTCGCCAATGGGGAGAAAGCGTTTGTCCCCACGACGGTCCAGGACCCGTAACGTCCAATCGAGCTGGTCCTATGGTTGCAGTCCCATAGTAGGTTTACTCATAACCTGTGGAGACGATGAGAAAATATCTTTTCGGAGACGATGAGAAAATATCTTTTCTGTCGTCTCTAAATAGACGATCTAAAATTTCTTTTCAAACAACATACGTCGTGAAATGATGTGTGTAAGAAAAATTGTGTACAGAAGCAACCTGGTCGAACATTGTATATAATGAATTTGGGCGAAAATCGTTTTATGAGGCTGTGTGGGTTTTAGTCGTGATCCAACATTTGAACCCAAACAGGCGAAAAACCTTTTAAGTGCAATGTGTGTGAAAAAAAACAATCCGTCTGAAAGGACAGGCCACCAAGCATTTAAAGACACATATTGGCAGAACAGATTCAGGCGACAAACCTTTTACTGTGATGAGTGTGAAAAAATTTAGTCTGACAATCCGATCAGACCCGACATTTGAAAAAATTTTGGCCAGAGAAGCCGTCTGGTCAAACATTTGAGAATATATTCAAGTGAAAAACCCTTTACGTGCAAAGAGTGTGAACAAAAAAAATCAGCCAGAGAAGCAGTCTGGTCAAACATTTGAGAATACATTTAGGCGAAAAACCTTTTACGTGCAATGAGTGCAACAAAAATTCAGGCGGAAATGCAGTCTGATCAACCATTTGAGAAAACATTCAGCCGAAAATCCTTTTACGTGCAATTAATGTTAAAGAGGAACCAATTGAAGACCAAGAGCCCCCTCAATAAAATAACAGAATGCTAAAATTGTAGTTAATTGGTTGAGTCGAAAGGCAAAAAAACGGGAGGAATCGTTATGAAAAGACGCACAATCATTAATGGACAACACAATCGATTGCATCCATCCTCCTTCATGATGCACGAGAAAATGTCCAACAAAATATTTTGTTGTCATGGTTTTTGGTAATTTGAAACGTGAATCCCTTTATGGATACCTCCAGTAAACATTCTCCTAGCTCACAGTAGTTTGGCGACTTCTTCTTGCTGGGATTCATATGAAGATGAATCCGAGTTTTACTCATACTTCTGAGTGCTCGGAGGTTCTGCAGACAATTCATGCTGGTTTCAGCATCAAGACGCCACACCTCCCTCTCTACAAGTTTTATAACTACGAGGATCTCTTTAAGGACGAAGTCAAAAGATCCTATTCTTAAAGAACGTTCCAGTGTATTGATACCTAGCCTTCGAGTCACGAGGGATCCAAAAATATGTACGTATAATGGTGGAGGCACTTTTGTATGTCATGAATTGGTGCAGCTAACGGCGGTGATGCTTGAAAATATTACAGTAAATGTTTTAAATGAATTAATTTTTTATATATTTTATCCAAATATTTAATTAAATGTTCATATTTTATATCTTGTTTGAATTGTAATATTAATGTGTATCCAATTAATATTTTTAGTGGTATCATTTGAAGCAATGATTATAAAATAAGACTCGAGGGAACTTTATGATTGTGCTTGAAATTTATATATGCAGATATGAATTTTCTTTCACTTTTCTCAGATATGAGGTAGGCTCTTTTATGGTCCTTATTAATAAACAAAGGGTATTCTGAAAGAATTTTATCCAGAAATTGTTCTAATTTCTCATCTATTATTTTATCATTGGGATTAGTGCTGTTACCATTAGAATTATATTTATCTATCAATAAAATTGGAGGGTATAATAAAGAAATGACCCATGCTACATTCGATAACATTCACAAGGAATATTATTTATTTAGAATTATATTTATCTATTAATAAAATTGGAGGGTATAATAAAGAAATGACCAATGCTACATTAGATAACATTCACAAGGAAATGATTCATAAATTGTTCGAACAAAACATATATTTGGGTCATTATATTAAACTAGCGACTCCACTATCTGTAACCACCCCGCAAATATCACCATATATGATATATATTTCTGCAATATATGAAATAACTCGTCTTTACCCCAAATGTACAAACATAATTGCTATGAATGAGACTACCACAAATTATCTAGAGGAAGGCTAAATGATTTTAGATCTACTTAATCAGTTTGAGGTAAACAACCTGGGCCAAGCAATTAATCATAATCTTAATTCTAAAACTTATGAGAGAGATACTAAAGTGATTAGATATGAGTCACCATATAATTCATGAAGCCAAATAGAAACATTATCCCATTCAAACGGCAGAATTTGAAATACAAAAAGTGGAAAATTTAATTTCCAGTTCAAAATGGGATATATTAATTTTATGTTTTGCTTTGATATTTTTAATAATAAGTCTGCTCCTCTAAGAACTAGTTTCCCGTGATCAGAGACTCGATATTAACAACATAAGAGAAAATAATTTTTTTGAAAGAATTTCTTTTCTGTGCACCAGGGATTGTCATATTTTAATGCAGAGCAGTGCAGTGGTTAACAGACATCATCAGGTGAATCTTTGAAAATTTGTTTTCATTCATCAAGGAAACAAATTTTTAAACAAAATATGCACAACAGATAAATAAAAATGTAAAAAGATTTATAAAATTTCAATGCCTCTTTTCAAAGGAGCCTTTATGAACCTAGTTTTAAATAATACTCTCATTCCTAAATACACAAATTTTTCAAATGTTCTTCATTCAAGATGAACAAATCTTCCACTATACGTTGATGGCTTGCTATATAATAAAATATTACATCCCCTCCAATATTTTCTACCTGCTAATTAAAAAATTGATATAATGTTCTTCAATAACCCAGTGTTGAAAAAAACCCACTTCAACGAATTTAAATTAAACGCTAATTCTTTTTTTTAAGTATATATATAATAATATATAGAAATATTACATATATTACAGTTATTACCAAAAAAAGAAGAGCTAGAAATGTTAAGATGCCTATTCCTTTTGTTACTATCGCTTTGATGACGTCGACACATTCTACATCCCGCTATGTTCTTTTGATGACACCTATACTGATTCTACACAAATACACTTCACTCTCCAATAAAAAAATATGTTATGCTTAATTGTCCAAGTAGATACATGGCCTTGTCTAACAAGCTTAATAATCAAGATCTCTGCAAAGTTTGTCTACAGCAATTATGACTTCACAAATTAGGCCAATGATAGGAATGTGGCTACTAGGTACAACAATATATATATATATATATATATATATATATATATATATATATATATATATATATATATATATATATATATATGAATATATATATGTATATATATATGTCGTACCTAGTAGCCAGAACTCACTTCTCAGCCTACTATGCAAGGCCCGATTTGCCTGATAAGCCAAGTTTTACTGAATTAATATATTTTCTCTAATTTTTTTCTTATGAAATGATAAAGCTACCCATTTCATTATGTATGAGGTCAATTTTTTGTTATTGGAATTAAAATTAACGTAGATATATGACCGAACCTAACCAACCCTACCTAACCGAACCTAACCTATCTCTATAGGTTAGGTTCGGTTAGGTAGCCGAAAAAGTTAGGTTAGGTAGGTTAGGTAGTCGAAAAACAATTATTTCATGAAAACTTGGCTTATTAGGCAAATCGGGCATTGCATAGTAGGCTGAGAAGTGTGTTCTGGCTACTAGGTACGACATATATATATATATATATATATATATATATATATATATATATATATATATATATATATATATATATATATATATATATATATATATATACATATATATATATATATATATATGTATATATATATATATATATATATATATGTCGTACCTAGTAGCCAGAACGCACTTCTCAGCCTACAATTCAGGGCCCGATTTGCCTAATAAGCCAAGTTTTCCTGAATTAATATATTTTCTCAATTTTTTTTCTTTTGAAATGACAAAGCTACCCATTTCATTATGTATGAGGTCAATTTTTTTTTATTGCAGTTAAAATTAACGTAGATATATGACCGAACCTAACCAACCCTACCTAACCTAACCTAACCTATCTTTATGGGTTAGGTTAGGTTAGGTAGCCGAAAAAGCTAGGTTAGGTTAGGTAGGTTAGGTAGTCGAAAAACAATTAATTCATGAAAACTTGGCTTATTAGGCAAATCGGGCCTTGCATAGTAGGCTGAGAAGTGCGTTCTGGCTACTAGGTACGACATATATATATATATATATATATATATATATATATATATATATATATATATATATATGCGAACAAGCCTGAATGGTCCCCAGGACTATATGCGAATGAAAACTCACACCCCAGAAGTGACTCGAACCCATACTCCCAGAAGCAACGCAACTGGTAACTACAGGGCGCCTTAATCCGCTTGACCATCACGGCCGTCAAAAGGAAGTGATAGCCGAGGCTATTTGAGCCACTTCCCCGACGGCAACTCGGATGGTAATCTTGGGCATAGCATTTCACCAAATCACCTCATTCTTTGGGGCACACGTGAGGAACACAAATGCGAACAAGCCTGAATGGTCCCCAGGACTATATGCGAATGAAAACTCACACCCCAGAAGTGACTCGAACCCATACTGCCAGGAGCAGCGCAACTGGTATGTACAGGGACGCCTTAATCCGCTTGACCATCACAACCGGACAAAAGGAAGTGATAGCCGAAGCTATTTGAACCACTTCCCCGCCGACACTCGTATGGTAATCTTGGGCATAGCATTTTATCAAATCACCTCATTCTTTGGGGCACACGTGAGGAACACAAATGCAAACAAGCCTGAATGGTCCCCAGGACTATATACAACTGAAAACTCACACCCCAGAAGTGACTCGAACCCATACTGCCAGGAGCAGCGCAACTGGTATGTACAGGGACGCCTTAATCCGCTTGACCATCACGACCGGACAAAAGGAAGTGATAGCCGAAGCTATTTGAACCACTTCCCCGCCGGCACTCGGATGGTAATCTTGGGCATAGCATTTTATCAAATCACCTCATTCTTTGGGGCACACGTGAGGAACACAAATGCAAACAAGGGAAGGAGGAAGGAACGTGATCGTTGTATGTATAGAGTGTAAGTATTATATTGGCAATGGTTTATGCACCACAGACACACATCCAAACATCATCATCATATTCAGTAATGAAGCAATGCTCTGCTTTAACAGTGAAGTCAACAATCAATGCACGATATTGGGTTCATAATACAACGTGTCCTAAAAATTAACGTTTAAATTTAGCTGTTTGCCCATATGGCCAAAAACTGACGTTATTTTGGTAGAATTACAGATATTCTCAATACACAATTTCTTATGGTTTCTAAGGACTTACTCTCATTATACCATATAAATATCATAGAATTATTAATCTATAACTGATTAACTATGCTGATATATGTTCTTCAATGTGTGTCCATATATGTGTCCATAATGAATATAGTTTCTTCCTGTCGATCTTACTCAGCAAACACAAAACGTTTTGGAAACCTTTAACAAAGTTTCAACAGGGTTGTGGGAAAGATAAGTTGCATGTGTGCTTCAACAGGCACATGAGCAACCTATAACCCAAGAATTATAAAATTATTTCCTTATGTAATATGGCAAATGCTGCCTTTTCTTACACTAGTTTCACCTTTATATAATAAAAAATAATTTGTTCTTGTTTAAATATTAAATTTATGTACATTATACAAATAAATTGTGAATTCTGTGTCTTAGTTGTATGATAGGTGTGCAAAACATTCAGTTTTTATTATGATTTTGCTAAAATTAGTTTTCATAACTCTGTTTGCTAAATGACGTCTTCAATAATATTGTTTGTAAGTTTAAATTATATTTATGTACTTTATGTATAATACATCAACATAAGTGGAAATGTTGCTGCATAGGTGTATGAAGAACACATGCAACATTCAATCTATCATTTTTTTGTTAATAAAAAAATTAAAATGCATCAAAATACCTCTTTATCACATGCCTTTGTATTAGTGTAGATTTTACATTAAATATCACTGAAGTACAAATAGGTGAGTACAACTAGGTAAGTACAACTACATAAGTGCAACTAGGAGAGTACATGTAGCTAGGTGAGTATGCCTTGGTGAACACTGCTAGATGAATACAAGTAGGTGAGTACAACTGCACGAGAACAACTAGGAGAGTGCACAGAGGTGAGTAGAACTTCGTGAGCACTGATAGGTGAATACAAGTAGGTAAGTACAACTGCACGAGAACAACTAGGAGAGTACATGTAGATGAGTACAACTTGGTGAGCACTGCTAGGTGAATACAAGTAGGTGAGTACAACTTTGTGAGCAATGCTAGGTGAATACATGTAGGTGAGCACTGCTAGTTGAATACAAGTAGGTGAGTACAACTGCATGAGAACAACTAGGGGAGTGCATGTAGGTGAGTACAATTTGGTGAGAACTGTTAGGTGAATACAGGTAGGTGAGTACAGCTAAATAAGAAGAACTAGGAGAGTGCATGTAGGTGAGTACAACTCACCTACACCTCAGAAGTCAAGGAAGAAGAGGGGGAATGGGTGGAACTGGTGGGGAAGGAGGGGGAGGGAGTGTAACGGGACCTGTGTGATGGCTGGTGTGTATACATTGTAAGCCAAAAAGAGTTGACATGTCGTGTTAGGATGCTGGATTATACAGGCATGTCTTAGTAGATAAATATGGTGTGTTCATCTTCATAAAATACAACAAGAACAATAAAGAATCAGATAATAATGTTTTAAATAACTTTATCTCTGATTTTACTTTTGAATTAAATTAATATTATAAAATGAACAATGGTTGATTGGGAACAGAGATGGTGGTCAAGAGGGTTCAGGCAGGCGAGGGTCAGTACTGCCTGGCCAACACCCGGGTGGGACATTGTTTATACCACGCGTAGTAACCATCGCCCGCCCCCTCCTCTTCCTCTTCCTTCTCTTACCCCTCCCCTCTCCCCCTCCCCTTACCCCATCCTCTTTCTTCTCATCCCCTTCTCTTACCCCTCCCCACTTCTCCCTCCCCTTCATCTTAATCTTCATCGCCCTTCTCTTACCCCTCACGTCTTCTCTTCCCTTCCTCCTCATCCCAATTCTCTTACTCCTCCCCTCTTCCCCTTCCTTCTCATACCCTCTTCTCTTAACCCTCTTCCTGTCTCATCCACCATCTCTTCCCCCTTCTTTTCCCCTTTATTTTACCCCTCCCCCCTCTCCTCTCCCCCTTCCTCCTCATCCCCCTGCTCTTACCTCTCCCCCTCCTCATCCCCCTTCTTTTACTCCTCCCCTCTTCCCCCTTCCTCATCATCCCCCCTTCTCTTACCCCTCCTCTCTTCCTTTCCTCTTCGCCTTCCTTTTCATCCCCCTTCCCTTACCCCTCCTCTTCCCCTCCTCATCCCCTCTTCTCTTTCTCCTCCTCTTTATCCCTTCTCTTCCCCTTCCTCTTACCCCCTACTCTCTCCCCCTCCTCTTTGCCTTCCTTCTCATGCCCCCTTCTCTTACTCTACTACTACTTACTCTACTACTCCTATCCCTACCATTCTTCCCCCTCCTCTTCTCCTCTGTCACTTAATTACCCCCTTCTCTATCATTCTCCTCCTTCCCCCTCCCCCTCTCCCTCCTTCCTCCTCAACCTTCTCCATACTCTTCTTCAACCTCCACCTTCCGCCTTAACCTCCTTCTTCTCCCTCTTTCTTGACCACCATTACCACACCATCCCACCACACTTCCATTACACCACCACCGCTACCATATATTGGGGTTGGTGTTGTCGTTGATCCTTCTTTATGGACAGCCCAACCCAAAACTCGGTAGAGTGCATATACTTTACCAGGAGATCACCCTGGGCGCTTCTAGCTCTTGGAGAGGGGCTCAATGTCACATGTTTAGGGGATGCGGCTCCAATACTTAGCCTCGATGTCATGTGCACACACTCACTCGGCCGCTGTGACTCCCCACTCTCTCCTTATGTGATATGATCTTCTTGATCCCCTTTGACATATTATTATTCCGTTCTACCCTGTCCACAGCTGTGGTTCTTGGTTCTTTCTCTCTCCTTCTTTCCTACTTCCTGGGAAGCCTCACTAGGACATTCGCAAACACGAGCAAATTTGAATACATTTACTGGACAAAGCGCATACACAATACATACACACATATAATAATAATAATAATAATAATGAATCCTACACTCTATACTATTTCAGTCAGGTTGCACTCCAACACCATCAGAACTCTATCATCTGCTTATCAAGTGGTATCCCATCTCCTGATTCACCACCTAATACTACCAACCTCCTCAAGTAGGTCAAGTCTTATAACACAATGTTGCACTATCAGCAAGAGAATATATATATATAAACATGTGCAAGGAAAACCAGCGTATGAATGCAATAACATAAATACTAGTATAAATGTTCCTTGATATACAACAATGATCAATCGATCACCCTATCAGTCCTAGAACACATATGTATGTCTCTGTAGGTAATCCAGCCTACGACTGTAACTCTATACTTCAGTATAAGTACTCCTTGGCAAAAAAATGGCAATCACTCGCCTTTCACTGCGCCTTGCACGCTAATGACTACCAAACACTCTACCAACTCCCTACAAGTAATCAACCAGAACTTTCCTTCCATATCCGGAAGCTCACCACCCTGACATCTTCAGGTTCTTCCTGGTTTATCTACCAGGATCCTCCGAAGCTCCTCCTGGCTGCTGCACTTTGAGCAACAGTGGTGCTTCACCACTTCTTCCAGGGTCCTCCACAGCACTCCTGGCTGCTACACCATGAAGTCTTCCTTGATCAACAATGGTGCTTCACCACTGGTATCACAAAAGCACATAAACTCTGCTCCACTGCTTCTCCTCTCACAGGTTGAGGTGCAACTCCTCATTATAGGGTCTGCTCTTCCACAGAGCTCAGTATTTCTTCAATAGCCTTGGAGTTCCATCCACTGAATCTTCCTCTACTAGCCTCGAAGTTCTCTCAGCAACTCCCTCCAAAGACAAACCTGCAACCCATTGACACACTAATAAAAATGTTTCCCCTTAAACACATAAACGAAAATAACCACACAATATGTTCACACCTAACATCTCTTTGCTCTCTGCATACTGTGAGAGTAGACTCCCCCGTTTGGGCTGGTCCATGCTCTGCCTTACCCAGCGGGCGGCTCCTCACTCTGGGAGCGGTCCTCCATCACCAATCAGTTGGCTCCAGACGGTTGATGGGAGAGGACATGCTTCTCGTCCCTCCAGCTGCCTCTCTCATCTCCGTCCTCTTATTTAGGCTTCCTGCCTTACCAAAACATGTCAAACGTATCAATAAACATTCGCTATGATCGCTGGGCACACGATCAATTACCGGCAATCACTGTAAACTGGTTAAAATTATGCTTACCACAAAAAGGTCCCCTGCAGGGCACTCTCCCTCTGATGGAGTCTGACCAGGGCGCTCCCACGGCCCACGATAATGTCTCTGGGCGGCTTAACAAACTCTCCTTGCCGTCCAGGACTTGAGACCACACATTCCCAGCTCGATTCCACAGCTGGAACGTCTGCACTATTCCTTTCTCTTGAAGATATATCACCTAGGGATTCCTCTCTGACAGGAGCTCACACGGAGCGCAGCTTCCCCTCACGATGTCTGGTACTCAAGTGAATTAAGCTCCTCTCAAGCGAGCCTCACACCTCCACCAAACTCTCCACATCTTGTGTCAAGTCGTTTACTTATTTTCTTATTCACTGCCCATTATCTTAAATTGTCTATCAAATCCAACCAATTATTTTACATCTGTATCATCACCTCTATATTTCCTAGACCTTCTAGTCAGGTCAGGCTTGATAGAATAATTCTCAAAGGGGAGACTCGTTTTTCGGCTGCCTGGCATCATAACACATATCACCGCATGATACTACCTCAACACACTTTCACCACAACTAGTACACCACTACTCCCACACCACAACTACCACACTGCAATTATTGCACAGCTCCACCACACTACCGCACCATATTACGACACCACACTATTACACCACACCACCACCAGAGCACCACAATACCATTACTACCACAACACACTAACATGCACACTGCAACCACGAACACCATCAATCATTACCACTAACTGTAACCATCACTCACCACTGCCACCAACTACAATAACCGACCACCACTAACATCAACCACAACCCACCAAAAACCACCACTACCATGGATTCTCCATTAAATGAAAAATATTATAAAAAAGTTGAACCAAACTTTATTATGATTCTGTTATATTTTACTAAATGTAGAAATATATTTTGAAATTTCTACATTTTTATATATAAGAGTAATCACTAAAACTACTTTTATGAAACATTTAAGGTTGCCACAAGGTTTCATTTTTTTTTTTAGCCAACGTTTAGTGCAGTAAGTTGGAAACTTATTTACAACCACACAAAATTACGTATCTAATAAGTGAAAACAAATATTGCCACGTCTTTCAAACACTTTCCAGACATGTTGTGGCAACCTAAAATTGTTTCCTGGGTTATATTTTGGAAAACATCTAAGAAATTTGGAATTGAGTTGTCGTTCACCTTCAGTTACCAATTACTGTCTCATAGTTATATTTTAATGTCTTTGGTCATAACGATTTTCCAAGGATTGAAATAGCTTTTGTAGTAGCATCTTATCAGAGTACAATAATTTACTTATTGAAAACCTCAATAGCTGTCGTAAATTAATAATAATTATTTATAGAATGGTAAATCATCCACAGACGTGTTTACCATGACGAGTCTCCCCAACATCTTTACTTATGCAGGCATTCTAAGGAGAAAACCCTCGTGATTTTCCTTGAGTGTTCCTGAAAACCACTCACACTTGTAGTCTCGACAAGGAAATGAAGCAGTCAGATTATCGAAGATCCCCTCCATTTGCTGTGATGATCTTTTCCAGCTGTACTTTAAAGGTTAACAGTTTTGGCATATATAGCTTCGGCCGGTAGGGAGTTCCATCGGTTAATAAATTACCTTGTGAGTGAAGAAGCATCTCAGATAAACTGCATCTCTCATTAAGATGAAAACTAACCAGTGTCCAGATAACAGGAAGGAATTCGGTCAACACTGATATATAATTCACAAGTCTCCAGCTTCAGTCATCTTGGAAATAAGAAAAAGCACAACTTGGTGCATTCAAATGATAAAGCTGGATATTCAGGACATTCATATTGTCCAGATTGTGTGAATTTGAGTATATTTACATCTTATTCATGTTAAAATTCAAATGTAATTTATTTGTTTCTTTACTTATTTATATACAAGAAGGTACATTGGGTTTAGTAAGATTATTAAATAATTAATCCGTATTTACCTTATGTTATCTGTACCTGGGAATCTTTCCACTCAACACATTGTAGCATAATTTGAGGATATTAATAGATTGGATGGGTGGCGTGTGCAGGTGGCGCCTACACACATAACAGCTACAAAAATAACTCACTAAATATGTAAGCTACTCAGATTAGAGACTGTCCTTGTAGTCAACATTACCAAACAGTCAACATTGATGCTCCACCTGGATGCGTCTCCCAACAGAGCCAATTTGGCCAATTGAAGAGATTCAATTTCCCATCCTGATGGGAAAATCTATACACAAACTGCACTTATAAGAATGGTACATACAGATGAAAGACGTTTTGAGTGTGGCATATCTGGGCACAAGATTTATAGATTGTGAAACTAAAATAGAGCACATAATAGTGCATATATATATATATATCTATATAAATAAAAATGGAAATGTTCGTTTGTACATAACCGCTAATTTCCGAAAGTTCTTCACCGAATGTTTTGAAATTTTCACACAGCGTTCCATTCGCATCCGGCCAGGTTTTTATAAACATACTATATAGATGTCACGTCTGTGACGGTAAAAAAAAAAAAAAGTTTTTTTCTGAAACACTGTATTTTTCATGTGAGAAAAATCTTCAAAACCTCTTTACCGATTGCTTTGAAATTTTGACACAACGTTGCATTCAAATAGGCGCGTTTTTTTATATATCGACTATATACATGCCTCACCTCCGACAGGAAAAACATGTTTTTGTTTTTTTTAAACAGGGCCATCGGTTGGACGTAAGAGCAACAAACGCTGTAATCTCCGAAAGATCTTCACCGATTGCTTTGAAATTTCGACACAACGTTGCATTCCAATAGGCGCGTCTTTTAATACATTTACTATATAGATACCACCCCTGTGACAGGTAAAAACATGCGTTTTTGAAAAACAGCGCCATCTGTTGCACATAATAGCAACATGCACGCTATACTAAATATGTCACGAATTCCATTTCAATGTTTCTGATTGCATTGATAAATTTTATCTTCATAGATTTCGATTTATTTTATTTTTTATTGAGTTATTTTGTGTGACATTGTGTTGGAATTGAGCTGTTTTGTTTACTATACCGTCCATTTCATAAGTATAAATATAGATGCCACACCTGTAAAACTATGCTTTTCTTGAAAAACAGTACCATCTGTTGCATGTAAGAGCAACACACATGCTATACTAAATATGAATGTATGTTACAATTCCATTCCAATTTTTCTGATTTCATTGATAAATTTAATTTTCATAGATTTTGATTTATTTTCCATTTGATTTAATGATTTTGTGTGACTTATGTTGGAATTGAGCTGTGTTGTTTACCATACAACCATTTCGTGAGTATAGTTTATTTTTTTATTTTTTCATATTTTCATTTCATTTTTTAAATGTTTTTATTATATTTCAGTGATGGGACCATGAGATCACTTGATGTTCCCAATTTTATGATAGGAACATCAGACCATTTGGGAAGGCATTGGACGAGGGAGTGGGGAATGGTGGGGATGATGAAGGGACGGTGGAGTGGGGAATGGTGGGGAGGACCAGGGGACGTTAGAGTGGGGAATGATTGGGAGGCCGAGGAGATGGGTGGGGGATGGTGGGGAGTACTTGGGGACAGAGAAGGTTGCCATGGCTTAGCAACGCACATGCGTTGCTAAGCCACAGCAATATATATATATATATATATATATATATATATATATATATATATATATATATATATATATATATATATATATATATATGTATATATATATATATATATATATATATATATATATATATATATATATATATGTATATATATATATATATATATTGTGACGGAGTTCCCCCCTTATAATTCTCCCACGCCTGCAGTAAGAGTCATGTCTACTTTTCTTAAGCGTTCTCTACGTTACAGGCTACAATTTGATATATGGGAGAGAGTGAAGTGTTCTCGGAGAGCCGAGAAATTTGTGAAATAATAATATTTTGGCCTGTGGTTTAGGCCCTTTAGGGAGCCAAGATGGCGCTTGCCTCTCTGATCTCCCGCCAAAACCGTGTGACGTCAGTGGCACCGGATTGGTCACCGACAGCAATGTGGCACGGGGAGCCAATGAAAACTTCCCGTGGCAAAAGTGACGTCACGAAGGAAGGGGGTCCGGCCCGCGAGCCGGTGCTGGCGCCAGCAGTCAGACACGACACGTCATAGAGGTCGGACGTGCGACGGTTGGTCCTGTCAGTTGGACAGTTGTTTCCCGCTACTGTGGATTTACGCGTCACCTGAAGTCCGCCAGTACTCTGAGAAGTCTTCCCTAGTTCATGTGTTGAACCAGAAGAGGGAATTGACAGTTATTTGAGCAACAAGTGCTCCAGTCAGGTGCTGTGCAAGAAGCAGTGAAGCAGTGCAGTGACGTATGTTGACGTCTGTGGCAATTCACCAGTTCGTGACGGCGTAGTGGCTGACAGAGCCACTGGGTAGCTGAGGAAGAGAGGACTATTTGGGGAAACCGGACGACTGTAGCTGAGACGTAGGCGACAGCCGTTGCTGGGAGAAGACGACGGCCAGGAGACCGACTCCAACCTTCAAGAAGTTAAGAAGGAGGACGGACCTGCAGTGAGGAGGCACGGAGACGACGCGCTAAACGGTGGGACGACGAGAGGCTCCGGTAGGATGCGACGACGTGTGTGTGGGGGCGTTCCCGACACGAGGACCAGGAGCTACATCTCGACTCTCATCGGAGGATAGGGTGAAGTAGGTGTTTCTAGTTCCCTCCCCATTCCCCTTTAGTTAGCTATATTATTCGGCTATATTATCTAGCCCGAGGATTTTATATGTCGTGAGCAAGTCTCACCCATGTCACGGTAAAGCACCAGTGTACTAGACAGTACTATCAAGAGTACTTGTAATATTCATGTTGATTATTGGTGTGTACAGGCACCAGGAACAAGTGATAAATTTACTGTGTTGTGTATATCTTTCTATAGATTTTGATATGAACATATAGTGGTAAATTATATATAATATTATGCCAGTATTTGAAAGTTAGGCTGTGTGCCCAGAAATCATTTTTTTTCCGTGTATTGATATTTGATGTATCTACATTATATATGCCATGTTTATGCAGTAATAAGTCGTTTGTGAGTACAGTGAATTATTGCGTTATCGCCCACGAGAGAAAGTACTGAAAACTCCAGTGTTAATATTTCATAATATATTGTTGGATGAATAACAGTGTAAGACCATTACTGTGAGTCATTGTAGCATTGATTGTAGAAAAGACTGTTTGAGCCTGAGTACAGTGTAACCAAGTGATACGTGATATTGTAGCCAATATCGAGTGTGCGAGTTTCTAGTAACATTGGAGAATTTAAAGAAACAGCGCGCGCGAATCTAGAAAACAAGCAAAGCTTTCGCGCGGGAGCCAGGCAATCAGCTGTTCTTGACACTTGATGAGGAGGGGAGTGTTGCCACCTAGTGATCGCATACTATTCGTGGGAATTTCCGGCCGCATCAGGATCAGTTGATTTATTGATTATTGTTTGGCTTTGTGACATCTTTCATACATTTTAAGTAAAATACAAAACTACCTTTGTGTTTACATCATTCCCTCCATTGATCTTGTGGCTACATTATACTGAAAGCATTGAGTGATAACAATAAGTACCTGCCTGATTCCTGATCTTTTGAGTGTGACCTTGCCAAGGCTACCACTAATTCCACCAGTCCACTGATGGTGTTACTGGCCACCTAAAACACCAGTTGGCGACCTTGTGGTTAACCGTAGAGCCCGATTGTTGGGGAGGGCACACGACAGTCAAGTGCACGAGTCGTGTTCTCACTCTTTCTTAATTAGAGGCCGTTAAGATTGACTGGGAGACTCTCCTGGCGTGCAGTGGTGCCGTGAGGATCGAGTGAAGACCCGCAGGGCTACGGTGAGTGACCTTGAGCATAACTATTGCTCACCCCAGAGTAAGGGTAGAGAGGTGAAACCCCCAACATTGGCGACCTCGCCAGGATTTCGATCGAAGTACAGGTTACAGTGGTGGTACTTGGCAGTGGTGTTAGAGATCAGGTGCAGGTTAACACTCGTAGCACAAGATGGAGGATGATAAAGTAACCAGGTTTATTGACTCTAGAGACGTACAGGTGCTGGAAGAGTGCACCAAGGCACAGTTACAGGCTATAGCGGATCATTTTGGAATAAAGCTGAAATCTGCCAGAGTTGGTGAAAGAAGACTAGAGATAATGGCTCAGCTCAGGGCTCGAGAGGAAGCTTTGGGGGAGGAACGGCCCCAAACACCTGCCAGTGCGGGTGAGCACCTGAGTATTGGTGGAAGCAGCAGGGGATCCAGCGGCAGCAGGCACAGCATAAAGCTGGAAATAATAAAGCTCAGCTAGAAGCACAGCAGCGCAGAGAAGAGCGAGAAGCGCAGCTGAGGAGAAAAGAGGCACAGCAGCGCAAAGAAGAGCGAGAGGCACAGCAGCGCAAGGAAGAGCGAGAAGCAGAAGCGCAGCTGAGGAGAGAAGAAGCACAACAGCGCAAAGAAGAGCGAGAAGCAGAAGCACAACAGCGCAAAGAGGAGCGAGAAGCAGAAGCACAGATGAAGCGTAAAGAGCGAGAAGCACAACAGGGCAGCGAAGAGCGAGGGCTGAGACAACTGGAAATAGAAGCCAACAAGGAGGTAGAGCTGAAGCGAGCTGAACTGGGACTAGGTGCCCCTGCCCCGCCGCAAACGGAAGACCGACGAGTGAGGGAACGAGACCTGCCGGTCTTTGTGCCTAGTGAAGCCGAAAGTTTCTTCGATCACTTTGAGAGAGTTGCTGCTATGAAGAGGTGGCCGAGGGCGGAGTGGGCGGAATTGGTCCAAGGGAGGCTCACCGGTGAAGCTCGTGAAGCATTCACTATGCTCGACTTCCAGGAATGCACCAACTACGATGCAGTAAAACGAGCTGTGCTCCGTTCCTTTAAGCTCACGCCAGAGTGTTACAGAAAGAGGTTTAGAGAATGTACCCGGTTGCCAGGAAAATCGTATGCGGAGACGGCGAGGCACATAGAAAGAAAGCTCCTTAAGTGGCTGGACTCCGAAGAAGCTAGGTCGGCCGAAGAGATCAAGGAACTAATGGCCATGGAAAAGTTTATGTCCGTGATCTCTCCTGAGATCAGGATGAGGATAAGGGAGGCGGACATAAAGGACCGGCGGGCCGCAGCCGACCGGGCCGACATGTTAGAAGAAGCCCTACGCCCACGCCGAGAGGGACAGAACCGATCACCCTCATACGTCGGAAACGATAGGAGTTATAGAAGGACGGATGGAGGGAGGACAGGAGCGACTTCTCCCAAGTCCCATCTCTCAAGTTGGAACACCCGAGGACCAAAAGGTGCTATAGAACCGATAGAGGAGAGCCAAGCTGAAAGCTCGGGAGTTGTTACCGCAACGAAGGAAACAACAAGCGGTGCGGGAAAGACACAGGGTGCGATGGCCTCTGGAGGCAGTGCTAAGGCGAGCAGTGGCGGATGGTCTCCGCCGAGGGGCCGCTGCTACAACTGCGGAATACCCGGACACGTCGCGCGGGAATGCAGACGCCCAAAGCAGCGGGGACACGTTGCTTTAGTGATGTTCGAGGACCAGAGGGCCGAGGGAGTGCGGGATGAACCTGTGCTGAATGGGGAGAAGAAAGTTCACCCATTCATGTGTCAAGGAACCGTAAGGATGGGGGTCGCAGACCCCATCCCAGTGAAGATGCTAAGAGACACCGGGGCTGACTTTACCCTGGTAAGTGAAACCCTGTTCCCCGAGGGTTACGAAAGTACCAGTGTGGGGGTGGCACGGGTGGCCACTGTGGGAGGCCCAGTGAGGATGCCCCTACACCAGGTAACTTTAAATTCCGACTATGGCTGCCAGACCCTAGTGGTGGGAGTCTGTACATCAATGCCCAAGATGGAGGCACAGGTCATCTTGGGGAATGACGCATGTGGAGGATACGTCCTCCCGCATCTCGTGAAGGGCGAAGAATGCCTAGAACAATACAAGAAGACAGGCGGAGAGTTGAACGTCTGTGGGGACGAGAAGGGAATCGCACCGGTGGCGATCCCAGTTTGTACTGTGACACCGAGACAACGCGAAGAACCAGGAGGTTGTGGATCTGATGGGGCTGAGGAGACGACTGACAGCCTGGGAACAGATCACCTCTGCGTAGGACCCAGAGAACGAGCGGAGGGCGAAAGTAGCCCGAATGGTGAGTTGCAGGTGACCCTCACCATTTCTCCAGGGGTAAACCGCACTCGTCTCGGAAAGTTGCAGCAGGAGGAGTTCCCCGAATTGGTTAGTAAGGCCGAAGGAGGACGTGTGGGTCCTGAGAAGGCTTACTTTCCATTTATCTATATTATATATGCCATGCTATCCATGCTGAAGGAACGATGGACGCCAGGAGCGACCGTGGGAACGGTGAATAAATATGTCCAGAAGTTCAAAGAACGTCTCACTAGAGCGAAGAAACTGGCTAGGAAACTCCTGAAGAAGGCGCAACGTAAGATGTCGGAGTGGTACGACAGGAGAGCTGCGCAGAGGGATTTTCAGGCCGGATCACAAGTAATGGTTGTGCTGCCAGGTAAAGGTAGAGTGACCAAGTCGCGGTTCAAGAGACCGTACAGTGTGCTGCGACGGTTGGGTCCAGTGTCGTACGAGATTGGGAAGCCGGATGGTCCCCGAAAGAAACAGGTGTGTCCCGCAGACCGCCTAAGACCTTTCTTCACTGTGGAAGGAAGAGCCGACAAGCAGGACGGAACGATGTCCCGAGAAACCCAGCGGAAGACGGGTCTGAGTGTACCGAGGGACCGAGAACTCCCGGAGGAGGAAGAAGAGTGGTCCAGGGCGGACGGCACCAGTCTCACCCACACTGAGAGTCGGACAAGGATTAAGGTCAAGCACATCAAGGGGAAGGACGTCGTAGTAGCGGACGCCCTATCCCGCATACACTAACGAGACATGACTCTTATTTTAAGGGTAGGGGTATGTGACGGAGTTCCCCCCCTTATAATTCTCCCACGCCTGCAGTAAGAGTCATGTCTACTTTTCTCAAGCGTTCTCTACGTTGCAGGCTACAATTTGATATATGGGAGAGAGTGAAGTGTTCTCGGAGAGCCGAGAAATTTGTGAAATAATAATATTTTGGCCTGTGGTTTAGGCCCTTTAGGGAGCCAAGATGGCGCTTGCCTCTCTGATCTCCCGCCAAAACCGTGTGACGTCAGTGGCACCGGATTCGTCACCGACAGCAATGTGGCACCGGGAGCCAATGAAAACTTCCCGTGGCAAAAGTGACGTCACGAAGGAAGGGGGTCCGGCCCGCGAGCCGGGCTGGCGCCAGCAGTCAGACACGACACGTCATAGAGGTCGGACGTGCGACGGTTGGTCCTGTCAGTTGGACAGTTGTTTCCCGCTACCGTGGATTTACGCGTCACCTGAAGTCCGCCAGTACTCTGAGAAGTCTTCCCTAGTTCATGTGTTGAACCAGAAGAGGGAATTGACGGTTATTTGAGCAACAAGTGCTCCAGTCAGGTGCTGTGCAAGAAGCAGTGAAGCCGTGCAGTGACGTATGTTGACGTCTGTGGCAATTCACCAGTTCGTGACGGCGTAGTGGCTGACAGAGCCACTGGGTAGCTGAGGAAGAGAGGACTATTTGGGGAAACCGGACGATTGTAGCTGAGACGTAGGCGACAGCCGTTGCTGGGAGAAGACGACGGCCAGGAGACCGACTCCAACCTTCAAGAAGTTAAGAAGGAGGACGGACCTGCAGTGAGGAGGCACGGAGACGACTCGCTAAACGGTGGGACGACGAGAGGCTCTGGTAGGACATGACGACGTGTGTGTGGGGGCGTTCCCGACACGAGGACCAGGAGCTTCATCTCGACTCTCATCGGAGGATAGGGTGAAGTAGGTGTTTCTAGTTCCCTCCCCATTCCCCTTTAGTTAGCTATATTATTCGGCTATATTATCTAGCCCGAGGATTTTATATGTCGTGAGCAAGTCTCACCCATGTCACGGTAAAGCACCAGTGTGCTAGACAGTACTATCAAGAGTACTTGTAATATTCATGTTGATTATTGGTGTGTACAGGCACCAGGAACAAGTGATAAATATACTGTGTTGTGTATATCTTTCTATAGATTTTGATATGAACATATAGTGGTAAATTATATATAATATTATGCCAGTATTTGAAAGTTAGGCTGTGTGCCCAGGAATCATTTATTTTCCATGTATTGATATTTGATGTATCTACATTATATATGCCATGTTTATGCAGTGATAAGTCGTTTGTGAGTACAGTGAATTATTGCGTTATCGCCCACGAGAGAAAGTACTGAAAACTCCAGTGTTAATATTTCATAATATATTGTTGGATGAATAACAGTGTAAGACCATTACTGTGAGTCATTGTAGCATTGATTGTAGAAAAGACTGTTTGAGCCTGAGTACAGTGTAACCAAGTGATACGTGATATTGTAGCCAATATCGAGTGTGCGAGTTTCTAGTAACATTGGAGAATTTAAAGAAACAGCGCGCGCGAATCTAGAAAACAAGCAAAGCTTTCGCGCAGGAGCCAGGCAATCAGCTGTTCTTGACACTTGATGAGGAGGGGAGTGTTGCCACCTAGTGATCGCATACTATTCGTGGGAATTTCCGGCCGCGTCAGGATCAGTTGATTTATTGATTATTGTTTGCCTTTGTGACATCTTTCATACATTTTAAGTAAAATACAAAACTATCTTTGTGTTTATATCATTCCCTCCATTGATCTTCTGGCTACATTATACTGAAAGCATTGAGTGATAACAATAAGTACCTGCCTGATTCCTGATCTTTAGAGTGTGACCTTGCCAAGGCTACCACTAATTCCACCAGTCCACTGATGGTGTTACTGGCCACCTAAAACACCAGTTGGCGACCTTGTGGTTAACCGTAGAGCCCGATTGTTGGGGAGGGCACACGACAGTCAAGTGCACGAGTCGTGTTCTCACTCTTTCTTAATTAGAGGCCGTTAAGATTGACTGGGAGACTCTCCTGGCGTGCAGTGGCGCCGTGAGGATCGAGTGAAGACCCGCAGGGCTACGGTGAGTGACCTTGAGCATAACTATTGCTCACCCCAGAGTAAGGGTAGAGAGGTGAAACCCCCAACAATATATATATATATATATATATATATATATATATATATATATATATATATATATATATATATATGTATATATATATATATATTTATATATATATATATATATATATATATATATATATATATATATATATATATATATATACATATATATATACATATATATACATATATATATATATATATATATATATATATATATATATATATATATATATATATATATATATATATATATATATATATATATATATATATATTTTGGTAGCAGTCTTTCCTGTAGACATATATTATTAAATATGACCGAAAAAGTAAGATTAATAATTCTAAAACGAATTTTCTCTATCGTTCTTATGTTTCTTTTCACTGTTGATGGTAATTCAAAGATCAATTCTCCAAAATTCATTTTTATTTCTAGTCTGACGCGACACTTGAGCGCGTTTCGTAAAACTTATTACATTTTCAAAGACTTTAGTTTACAAACACACAACTGAAACTGAATAGAGCTTACATATCTTCGAGGTTTATATCTACATTTGGGTGAGGTGGATGAGGTGAAAAACGAACTTTCAACAATGGGTATTCAATGGGTATTAAATTCCAACACAAGACAGAACACGAAACAATGGGTATTGAATGGGTATTAAATTCAAACACAAGACAGAACACGAAACAATGGGTATTGAATGGAAGTAATTGTAGAAAACCTATTGGTCCATATTTCTTGATGCTTCTATATTGGAGCGGAGTCTTGAAGGGGGTAGAATATAGTTGTGCATTAATTGGCTGTTGATTGCTGGTGTTGACTTCTTGATGTGTAGTGCCTCGCAGACGTCAAGCCGCCTGCTATTGCTGTATCTATCGATGATTTCTGTGTTGTTTGCTAGGATTTCTCTGGTGATGGTATGTTTGTGGGAAGAGATTATATGTTCCTTAATGGAGCCCTGTTGCTTATGCATCGTTAAACGCCTGGAAAGAGATGTTGTTGTCTTGCCTATATACTGGGATTTTTAAGCCTTACAGTCCCCAAGAGGGCATTTGAAGGCATAGACGACGTTGGTCTCTTTTAAAGCGTTCTGCTTTGTGTCTGGAGAGTTTCTCATGAGTAGGCTGGCCGTTTTTCTGGTTTTATAGTAAATCGTCAGTTGTATCAATTTGTTGACCTTTGCTCTTTTGTGCTTCGACCTCGAAGCACAAAAGCACATATACGAAGCACATATATATATATATATATATATATATATATATATATATATATATATATATATATATATATATATATATATACATATATATATATATATATATATATATATATATATATATATATATATATATATATACATATGTATGTATATATATATATATATATATATATATATATATATATATATATATATATATATATATATATATATATATATATCTTGTACATACCAGTTGCGTTGCTCCTGGGAGTATGGGTTCGAGTCACTTCTGGGGTGTAAGTTTTCAGTTGCATATTGTCCTGGGGACCATTCAGGCTTGTTCGCATATATATATATATATATATATATATATATATATATATATATATATATATATATATATATATATATATATATATAATATGTATTAAAATAATAGGAAAGTGAGTACCACCTCTGGCTGGAAGAAGGGGGACCCATAGCCTCGGAGGAAACCACACATAATGCATTGGAGGGAATGTAGGTCCCCTCCAATACAGTTTCTGTGTGTTTTCTCCTACCACCCCCTTCCTGTTTTTTTCTTTATTGTGTATTTAAAGGTTACAAAACATACAAGACAAATGCCTAAAGGTTATGGATCTCTTGAAGCTTCTCCACTTCCGGACAGGAACTAAGGACGCAGCAAGCATTTCCCCTCTGGATCGCCACACTGAGGCGCTGAAACAAAAAACTGGAAGCCCTTGGGTCTCTGGTGACGTCAATGAGCTTGGAACCCAATTCCTTGAGAAATCCCAAGGCACTCTTGCCCCAGGGGCCATGCGTCTCAGACACTATGGGAACAAAGAGGTATTGACCTTCCAGTCGCCTGTACTTGAGTGATTTTGCTGTTTCCTTCTGGTTGGCCACCCCACCTGCTTGATCAGCTCCGAAGTGTACATAGGTGTCAGCCAGTGCGGATATACATGTGTAGTCCCACACCAACTGTCTACCCACCTTCCATGAGTATATGGTGATGCCATTAGGGCGAAGTGCGGGGAAATCCGGGTTTTGGACCCCTAGGATGCAAGGTTCTCTCTCCGCTGGGCACCTAGCTGAGACGAGGCTTCATTGATGATGTCATTGACCTCGTTGTGTCTTACATACCAGCCCTCTGTGCTTCCACAATGCAACCCATGCAGTTCGTATTGATCTGCTTCCACCCTGTAGCAAATACACTTGTATTCAGTGTGAATTGGGGCACCAAGGCGGAGGGCTACTGCTACACGAAGGGATTCTGGATCTAGGCGCGTGCCCATTGCTGACATGGGTACTGCCAGGAGGAAGTCTCCTGAGTGGGGGCACGCACTGCTCTGAGGCGGCCTTTCTCCTTTTCTGATGTTGCGGCGCTCAGCATGGCATCAGCTACTTTTTCCACTAGAGGGTGGTCCCAGCCGGACTGTTTGTGTTGTTTAGTTGGCTCTATAATGGTTGCTGGGGCTGTAAGAACATCCCACTAATTTGAACATTCAGTGAAAGCAGGATCGTGTATTCCTGCTGAATCTCTCAGGGTTGCATGGGTGGTCCCAGCCGGACTGTTTGTGTTGTTTAGTTGGCTCTATAATGGTTGCTGGGGCTGTAAGATCATCCTACTAATTTGAACATTCAGTGAAAGCTGGATCGTGTATTCCTGCTGAATCTCTCAGGGTTGCAGGTAAGATATCTCTGACGAGGTCGTGCGATGCGTGGAAGGAGGAAATGAAGGCTGGTAGAGCAATTTGGGAGGCTGTGCGGACACCAAGGCCGCCGAGTCTTACAGGATGGGTTGCTTGCTCCCGCTGAGAGTCGTCCAATGGCAGGTTCAGGACTTTCACCAGCATGGACCTCAGAAGGGTGTCATACACATTTAACTTAGGGCTGCTGTAGGATGGAGAACAACTCAGAATTAAAGTAAGTCAACTTAGGGAGAGACAGGCATCTTATGAGGAGAAAGAGAACATCATGGGCATCAATCTTGTCAATCCTGTCCAGCATTCTCTATAGATCAGTGATTTTTGCAGCCAGGACCTCCTCGATTGCTCGTGGGGCAATGGGGGCACCCAGAAGAGTGCAGTCCGGTGGCTCGATAACGAGAATGTCTGAAAGAACATTTTGTATTTGCCCAGTGATGTCTGGGTTGTGGGAGACTATTTCACATTTGGATGCATTGAGAATAAGGCCTAAGGCTGCTCCCTGCTCCTGGATTTTCCTTATATCCTCCAAAATGGTTTCTGGGATTCCAGCGAGAGTGCCATCATCCAGGTGCCAGATGTTTAGCTCGCTTGTCAGACTATCAGTGACCTCTTTGATAGCTAGGCAGAAAAAGAGGGGGGCTGAGGGGTCACCTTGTTGGACACCTTCACTGGAGTTTATTTCATGCTTCCCAAAAAGAAGTTCTTTGTATAATATAATAATAATTATTCAAATAAACTAATTGGAAACAATTTATTGAAATAAAGAAAATCACTCGGCCTATTAGGCAAATCGGGCCTTGCTAGTAGGCCGAGAAGTGCGTTCTGGCTACTATGTACAACATATATATATATATATATATATATATATATATATATATATATATATATATATATATATGTATATATATATGTCGTACCTAGTAGCCAGAACGCACTTCACGGCCTACTATGCAAGGCCCGATTTGCCTAATAAGCCAAGTTTTCCTGAATTAATATATTTTCTCAAATTTTTTTCTTATGAAATGATAAAGCTACACATTTCATTATGTATGAGGTCAATTTTTTTTTATTGGAGTTAAAATTAATGTAGATATATGACCGAACCTAACCAACCCTACCTAACCTAACCTAACCTATCTTTATAGGTTAGGTTAGGTTAGGTAGCCGAAAACGTTAGGTTATGTTAGGTTAGGTAGGTTAGGTAGTCAGAAAACAATTAATTCATGAAAACTTGGCTTATTAGGCAAATCGGGCCTTGCATAGTAGGCTGAGAAGTGCGTTCTGGCTACTAGGTACGACATATATATATATATATATATATATATATATATATATATATATATATATATATATATATATATATATATATATATATATATATATATATATATATATATATATATATATATATGTCGTACCTAGTAGCCAGAACTCACTTCTCAGCCTACTATTCAAGGCCCGATTTGCCTAATAAGCCAAGTTTTCCTGAATTAATATATTTACTATAATTTTTTTCTTATGAAATGATAAAGCAACCCTTTTCTCTATGTATGAGGTCAATTTTTTTTATTGGAGTTAAAATTAACGTAGATATATGACCGAACCTAACCAACCCTACCTAACCTAACCTAACCTATATTTATAGGTAAGGTTAGGTTAGGTAGCCAAAAAAAGCTAGGTTAGGTTAGGTTAGGTAGGTTAGGTAGACGAAAAAATATTAATTCATATTAATATTTTTAATATTAATAGAAGAGAGAGCAGGAAGCCGTTTGTCGAGGGAACCCCATTTGGACTGATGATCTTTTCCAGCTGTACTTGAAATGTTAACAGAGTTTGGGCCTTTACTGCTTCTACTGGTAGACGGTTCATCGAACTCAGTCCTGGGTTATTAACCCAGAAGGTGAAAAAGCATCTCTTGTTCTCAGTCCTACATTGTGGCTTGTTAAACTTGTTTCCGTTGCTCCTTGTTTGTGTTACCTCTGACCTTCTGAAGCAAATATATAGATCAACATCCACTACCTTGTACAGCCACTAGCACTGTAGCATTTCAAGGAAGTCCTTAATTCTATGTTCCCCAGTATACGACCCCACCAAAATCGTTTATCAACCAGGTGCCCATATTACTGCATATTACTGTTGGGAAAACAGAGGCTGCAACTAAGGATTGACACCCAGTAAATCCTCCCCGGCCAGGATACGAACTCGGGACAAAGCGCTCACGAAACGCCAAGTGTGTGTCCTAATGACTACACCACGGTGACTTGTTCAGTATTTTTAGTTTCAATGAGATCTGCCCTGTCATGCCTGATTAAGAGTATTGTTTGCCCTGTGACCTTCAAGCGTTCCTGATATGATAAATGACATAGCTATTGAATATGTTTTGTTGCCCAGTGTTGCACTTTTTCCAGAGCAGCTATGTCCATCTGAAAATGAGGTCACCATGCTTGGATACAGTAATCTACGTGAGGGCACACCACAGATTTATACAGTTGAACCATTACTTTTCTTCCTTATTGTGAAAAGTACGCCTAAGGCTGTAGCAGCTTGAGGGTTAATTATCCTAAAAAATTTCATCATCACCGATAGCTTAGCATCATCAGCAAACATGTTCGTATAATTCAGTATTCCTTCTTGAAGATTATTTATTTAATTTTTCATAATTGCTTACAGTTCATTAGGGAGTAAGTTAAATAGACTGGGTCCTTTCTTTTGCAAGGAGTGTTGGCACAAATTAAATATAATAGTAATAATAACAATATTAAAAAAAAATGTGTGTGTAATACATAAAGGAGTAATGTACAATTGTAGGGACAGGAGTTACACATGCTATTAAAGTCACTATTATGCAAAGCATTTCGGCGAAATGCATAGTCTGACTCTATGGATATCAAAGAGATGTTTATGTCTAGTGTGTTGACCAAACCACACACTAGAAAGTGAAGGGACGACGGCGTTTCGGTCCATCCTGGACCATTCTCAAGTCGATTGTGTGCCCAATTGCACTATCTATTTTGTCCAGATTTCTATTATTGATTGTTGTTGATTTCTGTAGCATTATTTCCTTGTATGGTCCATTTTTTTTAGACACCCGCAGGTGAATAAAAGAACACCCTGCTAAATCCTGGTAGCAGGCTGAGAGCTTTCTCATCTCATACCGCATGGAAAGTGTTGCTCACTAATTTCTCTGGCATACAACCCGCCTATCGTTTAACACCCAAGTACCCAATCACAGCTCGATAAACAGAGGCGTTCAGTTAAGGGTTGGCGCCTAGTCAATCCTCCCACGCCAATATACAAACCTCGGCCAAATCGATAATATTGTGGCACAGTCACTAATGCGCCGCAAGGACTTTACTATTAAGTGTTATCTTCTTATCTGTTAAGTTACATACTTTAATTAATCATTCTGTTTGTAAAGTATAAGAAATATTATTTCCATGTTTAAATGTGGTTTGCAATTTATATTAGCCTGGCACATAGATCATCTAATACCACCAGAGTCAAGTAATACTAAAGGAGAGGTTGAAAGTCCCAGTTGGATAACAGTGATTTGTTTCTGAATAAATGTTTTATCATACTCTGTAGACCTGCTACACCGTTATATATATCACTTGTTCTCAATCTGTATTTCTTAACTATTAAGTTTATATTTCTTGAAAAGTAGGAGTGATAAGTTATTTTTATATGATAAAATAACATTTCAAAGTGTTTATTATTGTTGCATCATGATGTGCTTTCATATAATTAAAATAATCACGGTTGGAAATAAAGATAAAATTATTAGGCAATTTATTTTATTCCTTGATGGTTGTTATTATATGTTTCATTAATAGTTATATTTTTCCAAATATTACAATAATTCATATTTTCCAAATAGGCAGGTAGAGTCTTCTGGCATCTGCCGCACAGATCCAAAGAGCAAAAGAGCTAAAGCTCAACCCCCACAAGCACAGCTAGGTGAGTACAGATGAGATGGTAGCCTCTTCACAGTCCAGCTATCAGCCTGCTTCACCATACAGCCCATTTACAGACAGCCTGAAAATACAATAAAAGTTATTAAATTGCCAATTACAATTGAGATCATTCATGTAAATTAATAATAAGTTAATAATTTTATTCAGAAGAATGTGTGAATAAAGAACATGAGAGTAATGTACAATTGTTGGGACAGGAGTTACACATACTAATGAAACCTCTATTACGCAAAGCGTTTCGAGCAAAATATAACACTTTTAGATAATTTTATTCTCTCATATTTTATGGACTAATGATAAAGAATGAGATCTAGGAGTGGTTTAAAGTAGAAAACTGTCACCCGAGGAAAAACTAAAGAACAATGTGCAAGAAGCCTATGCTTCACTTTCCTATTTCAGATTTTTTTTAAAATAGCTGTACCCGCCACTCATTGATGTGGCTTAGTCTGGTTAAATGCAAAAGAAAGAAAAGAGAAAACGCACGTTTCTAATATTATGGTGCCCTCTCCTATTTCTCCCGTATGCCTGCTTTAAGAGTCATATCAGCTTTCTCTACTGATTCTCTGAGATACAGGGAGTCTATTGGTGTATGTGGCGACCAAATTGGCCGCCTGATAAGAGAGAAATTTACATTATAAGTTTGTAGGTAAGGGGAAAGTGGCACTGTTACGGCCCTATTGGGTCGCAACTGGGGTTCTTCTCTGATGTTATTCGAGTTTGGGTATCCGGCCCCAAGTTAGTAGTGGCTTTCGAGGGGTGTGTTCCGTAACGCAAGTAAATTAAAGGGGAAGGGATACAAATGCACTAAATTTAAATATGTAATTACCACCACCAATAAATAAATATATATACTGTCACACGGGGGGTATAAATATTCAATGTGCAGAATCGTCTTCCTCTGAAGACGCGGAATGTTCCACGGTGCTCAAGATGAGTAGCCCTGGTTCTCTTCTCGTGGCCTCACGATGAATCCTTAGATTCTCTAGGCGAATCTACCCTGGCCACAGGCCAGCCAAATCACAGTCCCACTGGGTGCACCGTCGTGGAGGCCTTCAACCACAAATCCAGCCTGTAGCTGGCAGGTTCCAATCAGCTCCGCTGCGTAGGCCACTCCAAGACCGATACTAGGGTTGCGAGCCCTAGGCAGGAGCCTCGTGTGATCCCACTGATCACTCTCCTCTATATAGCACCACAGTGGCTAGTCTCTTCCACCAGTCAACCCCCGGGTACGACGATTCCTCAACTCTGCCACGTCACAGGCAGGCTAACACTCTCAGCAGTGTTCGTCCGGGAGCAACTCACAGCTTCTTCAGCAAACACGTGGAGAGACTTTGGCTGCCTTGGGTAGACTGATCCAACGTCCATTACAGTAGTCCCAGGTCGACTCTGTAATCAGACACGTCATTAGTGTTGGGGGACACTCTAGGGCACCTCACTTACAGGCTTAGACACAAACGTCCACCTATCCACTCCATAGATGGCGTTGCTGCCTAAGTGCTACCTCACCAGAGGTCAGCAGCGGCTATGTTACGAGCTGAATAGGATGGGAAACCAGCCCCTGTGGCCGGTATATCTCGTCCTCACTAGATGGCGTCGTCCATTTGGAGGGGGTTTCGGGAGCTGACTTACAGATGGCGTGGACGTCACTGCTCCGTGCTACGACGCTGGGCTCGGGTCCGTAACAGGCACCCTTATACAAATGAAATGGTACCCCCTACCTGCAGATCCGCCATTTTGTTGAGGGCGCCAGCCGAGTGCAAATTGGTGCTGATCCTGACTTAGGTCAGGGGCGGCCAATCAGAACCAGTAGAGAAAGATGATATGACTCTTAAAGCGAATGCAATTAAAGGCCCAAATGCGTCGAGAGGAGTGAGAAGCACAGCTGCAATGCGAGGAGAGAGAGGTGCAGCTGTGGTGTGAAGAGCATGTAAAAGAGGCACAGCCGAAACGAGAAGAAAGAGAGGCACAGCTGAAATGAGAAGAAAGAGAGGCACAGCTGAGACGAGAAGAAAGAGAAGCACAACGTGAGGAGTGAGAAAGGGAGGCGCAGCGTGAGGAGCGAGAAAGGGAGGCGCAGCTGAAACTAGAAAAAAGACAGGCACTTCTAAAACGAGAAGACATGGAAGCCCAGCTACAAATGCGGCGAGCCGAGATAGAGGCGAACTGGGAGGTCGAGTTGAGGTGGGTTCAATGTGGGCTAGTCTCGATACCTGCACGTCGAGATGACCTCAAGCCCCGGGAGCGCAATCTACCCATCTTTGATCCTCTGGAGGCCGAGGCTTTCTTTGACCATTTTGAGAGGATTGTAACATTGAATGAATAGCCGGAGAAGGATTGGGCTGCATTAGTGCAGAGTAGATTGACTGGTGAAGCCAGAGAGGCTTATAACACGTTGGACATCGAGGAGTGCGCCATATACGACACAATCAAGAAAGCAGTGCTCCACTCATATAGACTAACCCCGGAGGACTATAGGAAACGCGTCCGTAATTACACAAGGGCATCGGGAAGGTCATATGCTGAGACTGCTCGGGACATGGAGCGCAGGTTTCTACGATGGCTGAAGGCCGAAGAAATAGAGACGATGGAGGAGCTGAAACAGTTGATTGTTATGGAAAAGTTCATGTCGACGCTCATCCAGAACTCAAGGTCAGAATAAAGGAGGCAGGTATTAAGGAGCTCTGCAATTACTTCCATTCTTACCTTCAATACTCATTGTTTCGTGTTCTGGCTTGTGTTGAAAGTTTGTTTTCACCTCATCCAAAACTGTTGTAACATATCACCTCACCCAAATGCAGGTATAAAAAATCGAAGATGTTTAAGCTCTATTCAGTTATAGTTGTGTGTGTGTGTAAACTAAAGTCTTTGAAAATGTAATAAGTTTTACGAAACGCACTCAAGTGTCGTGTCAGACTAGAAATAAAAATGAATTTTGGAGAATTGATTTTTCATTTACCATCAACAGTGAAAAGAAACATAAGAATGATCGAGAAAATTCGTGTTAGAATTATTAATCTTACTTTTTTGGTCATATTTAATAATATATGTCTACAGGAAAGACTGCTACCAAAATATACTAATATATATGTATGTATATATATATATATATATATATATATATATATATATATATATATATATATATATATATATATATATATATATATATATATATATATATATATATATATATATATATATATATATATATATATTGTGACGGGAAAGTGTTGGAGTGTTGATGTTCGGCAGTCCTCCAATGGCAGGTGTCAATGCCTGGTCACACTTATAAAAAAAAGATAGACTGCTTGCCTGTTGTCTGTGGTAAGTGAGAGAGAGGAACACGTAAAACACAAAGTATGAACAATGAAACTTTAATATATTTACTTTAAACATAAATGAAAATAAAGACAAAATCTCGGTGGAATGAAAAATACAATTACATAACAAAGATAAATGCAAAGACAATGTGAGACAATAGTATAAAGGTGAAATAATAAAATGGTGCTGAGAATATCGGCTATGGCTGAAACCTCCCTTCGTATACAAGCCAGTGAGCTTAGTATGCCAGAAAGAGATGTCAACTCTAAGAGCACAAAGAATATTCTGAAGTTGATAGCTGGTCAGGGCTCCGACGTCGATTCAGGTAGATGGCACAGAGGTGCAGTGTGCAGGTGCGCGGTCGGCGAGTCACCAATCAGGAGCAGGCAGGCTGGAATGAGTAGTTTGCTGGTTGACGACAAGCCAGCGTGGAGGGTGTGTGGAGTAGGGGGGATCTTGGGTACGTTTTGCCTCCTGGTCAAAACGTTTTGTGCTACCGGTGGACGTATCTTGAATGTAGCATCTTATACTTGTTAACTGGACGTAACTTGAAGTAGAGAAGAGCAGGCTCAATCTCTCTAGAAAGAGATTATCGTCACAACTCTCCCCCGAAGCCTGCAGTTCCGGGTGAAGTTACGTCTTCAGGTGGTAGAGTGGTAGGTGGAGTAGCCTCCACCTCATAGACTCTGGAGAGGGCGTCTGCTATGATGTTGTCAGAACCCTTGATGTAGAGATCTCTAGGTTGAAATTCTGCAGATATCAAGCCCATCGTAGAAGCCGTTGGTTGTTGAATTGGGCTTGCTGCAGGAAGCGTAGGGGATTGTGGTCCGAGTAGATGGTGGTAGACCGAGTACTTTGTAGGGACGATTCGAAGTGCTGCAAGTTCAGGACGATGGAGAGTGGCTCCCTTTCGATCGTGCTGTAGTTCCCTGTAGCTGTGGTAGCTAACAGGTCGAATCTCCTCGCTTCGTTGTTGCATCAGGTCACCCCTGATGCCGGTACCACTGGCGTCGACATGGAGGATGAAAGGCTTCGTGAAATCTGGCGAGGCGAGAATAGTATTAGAACATGGCAAAGGAGCACTATTATAGTCCTGTAAATTGGGATGAAGGTCAGGTAGGATTTCTGATTTGGAAAGCACCGTCTCAGTGTTAATGCTGTCGGGAGAAGAAGGGAAGGTTTCACTGTGGAGGTATGGACCTTTAAATGTAGGGACTGATACCAACACAGTGGGGGAATACCTTGATACTGCTTCAAAAGGTTGACGTGGCACAACTGGGTCTTCCGCCGCCTATCTGGAGTCTCAAGAACGTAGTTGTGGTTGTTCCTGCACTCTTTGATACGGTAGGGTCCTGAAAACTTGTTTTGCAATGGAGAACCTGGGATAGGAAAATATGCCAACACGAAGTCTCCTGGTTTAAATTTCCTTAATTTGCTGCTTTGGTCAAAATGAGTCTTCATCCTCTCCTAATAGGTTGTCATTAGCAAATTTACGTACTCCCTCTAGAATGTGTTTTAAGTTTTGAAGAAACTGAGGCACATTCTGAGGGTCACTGAAGGTGGCATTACGTAGAGAGTCTTTAAAAGCTTTGAGAGGGGTACGGCACTTACGTCCGTAGAGCATCTCATAAGGAGATACTCCTAGAGACTCATTGGGGAGACTTTTGAAAATGCACATAATGAGATCAAGTTGTTTATCCCAGTCCTTAGAGGTGTCATTGCAGAACTTCTTTAGGAGTGCTTTAATAGTCTGATGACTACGTTCAAGAGAACCCTGTGAAGCAGGATAATAGGGGCTGGACAATACCTGTGTGATGTTGAACTCTTCCAGTGTCTTCTTGAAAAGATCACTGGTGAAGTTAGTGCCACAGTCGCTTTGAACCTCTCTTGGAAATCCATACTGGGTGAAGATCTTCAATAGGTGTTTCACCACAGTAGCAGCCGTAATGTTCTTTACTGGAACTGCTATGGGGAATCTGGTGGTAGGACACATGACAGTTATTATATAGGCGTTGCTAGAACTGGTCCGGGGTAAAGGACCAACACAGTCTATGATGAGTCTGTGGAAAGGTTCCGCCGGCACCTGGATGGGTTTTAGTGGAGCCTAGAGAATAGAGATGTTAGGTTTACCTGCCATCTGACATGTATGACACTGTTGTACGTACTTTTTAACGTCTTTTACCATACCTGGCCAGTAGTAGTCTTGTCTCATACCGTGGTAGGTTTTGTTAAAACCATAGTGAGAAAGAGCTCCGGGGGCCAGGTGTAGAATATCGGGCCGTATGCTGGTGGGAATCACTAGTTGTTCGACATTGGCCCAATCGTCGTCCTCCTTCAGCTTGCTGGGTCTGTATCTGCGCTAGAGTAACTCATTCTGTAGGAAGAACCCAGGGATACTGTCAGGTTGAGTCTCAGCCTGGAAGAATAATGGTGTTAATGATTGATCTTCCCTCTGTAACTGACGAAACTCCAAACTGGTAAGATTAGGAGGTAGATTCTGAGGGTCTTGAGGGACAGCGGTAGTAGTAGAGTCAGCTGGTTGTGGTCGTGCAGCTTGTGCACGGGTGGTTACCAAAACCGGAGGAGAAACTTGATCACTTTCTTGAACCTCTTCTGTAACATATTCACAGATGGGATTATCCATTACAGAGGTACACACCTGGGGTTTGTCCGTGATGATCAGGTTGGACGGTTGCAGATCTTCTGCCAAGTCGTTGCCCAGGAGAAGTTGCACTCCAGGCATGGGAAAAGGCTTTTCCCTGATGGCGACATGGACTTCACCGGTCACGAAGAGACAATCCAGGTGGACTCTGGCGAGTGGATATGGATTAGTAGCAGTGAGGTCAGTGATAAGGACAGTTTCTCCGGTGTAGGTGATGTTAGGCACAGCTGATTTTAATATAATAAACAGAAGAGCCGCTGTGTCCCTCAAGATCTTCAATTTGAAACGTCCCTCCGAATCTGTACCGTTGGTAGAGACAGTTCCAGGATACAGGTGTTTACTGAAGAGAGAAAGATCATTACCATGAACACCAACATTCATCACAGGCTTACCGGACTTAGGAGGAGTCTGTTTGGGTTTAGTAGATTCATTGCTCTTGTATTGAGCCTTCACACATCTATCTATGGTATGTCCATAGAGTTTGCAATACTTACAATACAATTGTGAGCTCGCTTGATCTGTTCTCATTTTATCGTAACTATACCAAGACTTCTTACTGGGAGGTGGTGATGGTGTCAGCCGGTGGATGAGGCTGTACGTGTCAGCCGACTTCGCACATTTGATGTAGTCGGTTTCTTCTTTATCTGCTAGATATAAACGGACGGAAGGGGGGAACACGTCTCAAGAATTCCTCAACTAGCATGAGGTTGATGAGTTCTGCAAATGTAGAGACATGTGCTGCTTCCAGCCATTTCATGAAATATCTTTTCTTTGTATTGGCAAATTCTAGAAAGGTGGTGGTACTTGCCTTAAGATGGTCACGGAATTTTCGTCGGTAGCTTTCGGTGGAGAGAAGGTAGGCGTCCAAAACTGCTTGCTTCAGGGTCTGATAGTCATTCTCAGACGCTGAGGTACTGAGAGTAACTGCAGCTCTACCTGTAAGATGCACTCTGAGAAGGGTAGACCATTGATCAGCAGGCCAGCTAAGTTAATTAGCTAGGGTATCAAAGGTGGTAAAAAAGACATCAATCTCTGTCACAACGAATGGTGGCATTAACTTACTTGCATGGGATATATTGAAACTTACTGGAAGACTAGCGGCAGCTTCCTGGCGTTGAGTGTGATATGTATTTTCCAACGTGAGTTCTTGTTGACGACATTCTATAGCCATAGCCGCTTGCTGTTTGTCATGCTCGCGTTGTATCTCCAGGTGGCGTTGTTTTGCTTCAAGCTGTACTCGCTCACGCTCTCTGAATAGGGTCATCTCACGTTCTTGCTCTTCTTTCTCATTGCAGCTTCTCTTTCCCTCAGTTGTAGAGCTTCTTTCGCCAGGGCCGCCTCTCTTTCTTTCAGGGTCGCCTTGCGTTCCTGCTCTTCTTTCCTTATTGCAGCTTCTTCTTTCCTCTGCTCCCTTTCGAGCTTGGCGAGATCAAGTTTGAGTTTCATAGTTGCCAAATCAGGTTTATCTGCAATAGAATAAGTTTCGTGAGTTTCCGAGTCAATTGTCCCTTCATCTAAGAGGTGATCCATGATTAAGTTATGTAATTCATTTTTGTTGGCTCCATGGCGAACATCTTGTTGATACTCGTGTGCAAGAGTTTGTAATTAAGTCCTCTTGGCACGACACAAGGTCCCTATTTCACCAGCTGGATCGTTACGGAAAGCTTGGAGACGAAACATGGTGAAAGATAGCAAATAAATGTACACGAATATAGTTGTTATATGGTAAATGTCAGAAACAGGATAACGTGGCAACTGGTAACTATCCTGTGGAATTTTAATCTTTAACAATTAAAGTTAATTATAGGATGGTAAATGATTAGTCAATGAAATCCGCAGAAACTCTTGTACCCGGTACTTAATGTTAGAGAATAAGGGCAAGAAAATCCTACTAAATAAGTAAAACTGAGTTTCTAAAATGAATGAAACATTTAATTGCTCCAAAAGTGAATTAGGTAGTCCAAGAATGTAGGCATACCTTGCCGAGTCTCTATAGGACATAAGCAAGGGTTTCCCACTAAATGAATATGATACTTACAGAATTAGCGAACTTTGTGCTCTGTAAAAAGAAAGCTAATTCCCTACCTAAGTAAATATCATCATCTCTGACCGACGTGTAGGGGTGCGAGTGTCAACTGGTGACGAGAACTGCTGCTGAGGTCCCAACTCAGCAACTTAGTCCGTGCTTGAGGAACTATGACCCTCTTATCCTCCTTCGGTCGGATTGCAGAAGATAGGGTGCTTTGACCCGAAGACAAACCAAAGTACCAGGGTACCACAATGATGATCTGCCGATAATGTGAGAAACATCCTAGGGACAAAAGGTGGTAAACACGAGTAATAACACGGAGGGAGAGATGACCAATTAAGAGAATGACTGAGGCCTACAGTCACCATGTAATCCAAAGTTATCTCACACTCACCATATGCTACTCTCGGAATGCACTATACACACAGCACCATATAAATATGAAAATTAATGATAATATTGAAAAGCTACTTTAGCAAAGCGAAGTACGCTTACCACAAATTGACTTTCTGGTAATGGTACCTGAGTGAAGCTCCAAGGACAGGCCCCCATTAAATGTGACGGGAAAGTGTTGGAGTGTTGATGTTCGGCAGTCCTCCAAAGGCAGGTGTCAATGCCTGGTCACACTTATAAAAAAAAAAGATAGACTGCTTGCCTGTTGTCTGTGGTAAGTGAGAGGGAGGAACACGTAAAACACAAAGTATGAACAATGAAACTTTAATATATTTACTTTAAACATAAATGAAAATAAAGACAAAATCTCAGGGCAATAAAAATTACAATTACATAACAAAGATAAATGCAAAGACAATGTGAGACAATAGTATAAAGGTGAAATAATAAAATGGTGCTGAGAATATCGGCTATGGCTGAAACCTCCCTTCGTATACAAGCCAGTGAGCTTAGTATGCCAGAGAGAGATGTCAACTCTAAGAGCACAAAGAATATTCTGGAGCTGATAGCTGGTCAGGGCTCCGACGTCGATTCAGGTAGATGGCGCAGAAGTGCAGTGTGCAGGTGCGCGGTAACTCCCACAGGGAGTTATCATGCATGCATGTTCTCTGAGAGGGAAGGAAGACACTCGCCATATTAGAAAATTGGCAGCACGGTGTTCTGTAGCAGTCTTTTTATACCAGACAATCCTGCAAGCATCTGTACATCATCAGGCTTCAGATAGAGGACGCAGCTCACCAGAATCAACAGGTGTTGGTGGTGGTTGTAGTGAGTGGTGACGGTGGTGATAGGAGATGGTAGTGGTGGTGAGTGGAGATGATGGTGGTGGTGAGTGGAGACGGTAGTGGTGGTGAGTGGAGATGATGGTGGTGGTGGTGGTGGTGGTGGTGGTGGTGGTGAGTGGAAACGGTGGTGGAGGCGGAAAGAGGAGACGGTGGTGGTGGTGGTGAGTGGAGACGGTGGTGGAGGTGGTGATTGGAGACGGTGGTGGTGGTGAATGGAGACGATGGTGGTCGTGGGGGTGAGTTGAGACGGTGGTGGTGAGTGGAGACGGTGGTGGTGGTAGTGAGTGGAGACGATGGTGGAGGTTGTGAGTGGAAACGGTGGTGGAGATAGTGATGGAGATAGTGATGGAGGTGGTGACTGGAGACGGTGGTGGTGAGTGGAGATGGTGGTTGGTGGTGAGTGGAGACAGTGGTGGTGGTTGTGGTGAGTGGAGATAATGGTGGTGGTGGTGATTGGAGACAATGGTGGTGGTGGTGGTAGTGAGTGGAGACGGTGGTGGAGGTTGTGAGTGGAGACGATGGTGGAGGTTGTGAGTGGAAACAGTGGTGGAAATGGTGGTAGAGGTTGTGAGTGGAGACGGTGATGGTGGTGGAGGTTGTGAGTGGAGATGGTGATGGTGAGTGGAGTCGGTGGTGGTGGTGAGTTGAGACGGTGGTTGGTGGTGGTGAGTGGAGACGGTGGTGGTGGTTGTGAGTGGAGATGGTGGTGGTGGTGATGGTGGTGAGTGGAGACAATGGTCGTGGTGGTGGAGAGTGGAGACGATGGTGGGGGTGGTGGGGAGTGGAGACAATGGTGGTGGTGGTGAGTGGAGACAATGATGGTGGTGGGTTGAGATGGTGGTGGATGTGGTGAGTGGAGACAGTGGTGGGGATAGTGAGTGGAGTCAATAGTGGTGGTGAGTGGAGACGGTGTTTGTTGTGAGTGGAGACGATGGTTATAGTGATTAGAAACAGTGGTGGTGGTGAGTGGAAACGAAGGTGGTGGTGAGTGGAGAGGGTGGTGGTGGTGGTGATTGGAGACGGTGGTCTCCATGGAGACGCTCTTTGACTGCAAACACTGGTAAGGTTCATGATGTAGGAGAAGGCCATAGGCCATAGAAGGACCGATTTGCTTTTTTCGACGGTCCTTAACCCTTAATCTGCGCATGTTTACATGTGCACCATGTCATGTTTACAAGACATGTGCGCCATGTGCACATGTCCCACGTTGCGCATGGCTTATATATGCCCCATAGGGTGCCAGTCACGATTCAAATGGCCTGCGGCTACACAGGGTTCTCATTAGCTTCCTCAGGGCTATTGTAAACAGAAGCTGTTTTTTTTTTTTTAAATCGTGGGCAATAATCTTAGGTCTGAGAGCTACAGTACTGTTGAAGAAACCAAGGCTGGTGCACACAGCATGAGCGAACAGCATTGCTGTTTCATCTTGTGACCGCAGCATCGCCGAAAAATATCAAAATAAGTATATAATTGCTATTATTTAGCGATGCCAATATTACAGATGACCCCTGATTTTGATAAAAATAACCAGGGTTGTGATAATAGCAGAATTGTTGTAATAATTAGCGCTGTGGGAGGAGTGATGCTGAGGGACAGAGGAAGATTGCTTCGTTTACTGACTGTGTGGTCACTTGTTATTATCTGCATTCACCATACCAGCTTAGTGGTTCTCTATGGTGAACTCAAATGTAGATACTTATATATAATGTGTGCATTAGTGTAATAACAGCAAAAGGATTATGCTGGGAGGAGCGATTTGGGTGATGGAGGTGACGTCGTCTGCATGATTTGTCTGGATGTGTAGAGGGTGGCCACTATGCTCTTTGGGCACTCTACAAGCTTAGGTGTACAGTTACGTTGCATACAACATGTAGATACTTATATATAATATGTGTATATAGTGTAATAACACTGCAAACAGCATTGTTGGGGGAAAAAGTTTAGTGCGTGGGACCTTGAATGAGTGAGGGAGCCGCCAGCTGACTGTGTATAACGACGACTCTTAGTGCCTTAACTAACTATATCAGCTCAGCTGTACAGTTGTGGTGAGCAAAACATATACATACTTATATATAACGTCTGTATATATAGTGTAATAACACCATAAACGGTATTGTTGGGGGAGAAAGTTTAGTGCGTGTGACCTTGAATGAGTGAGGAAGCCGCCAGCTGACTGTGTGTGTAGCAACAACTCTTAGTGCCTGAACTAACTATATCAGCTTAGTTGTAGAGTTGTGGTGAACAAAACATGTAGATTCTTATACATAACGTCTGTATATTGTGAATAAAATATAAAACAGGATGGTGGGAGGAAAAAGTGGGCGAGTGAGGCGTTGTTGAGGGACTGTCAACGAGCGGCTGGCTGGTGTGTGGCGGTCACTCCTCATTGCTTTTCAACTCTCAATACCAACTTAGTGGTTCGTTATGTTGAACAAAACATGCAGATACTTATATATACGTGTGTATAGTGTGTAATAGCAGCAAAACTATTTGTTTATTGTTTTATGAACATAATAATTGCATACTAGCTTCGTGGTTCGCTATGGGGAACACATATGTACATGGAGTCGACTGTTAGCAGCCGTGGAGTGAGGACGTTTCTCGACCCTCCGTAGCTGTTGGAGTTGTTTGCTGTTTTGGTCGCCAGGTGGTGTGGGCGTCCCTGCCCTACCAGTTTTGTTGCCTGCCTGGCTGCGTTGACGTGTCAGTTCCGACATGGGGGGCCATCTTCCTCCTGTTCAGCGTGTGAACTCCGTGGGCCTGGAGTTCACTTGTAAGGCTGGTTATCCGACCATCGAGATGGTGATGTGTGGCATGCTTCGTGTCCCGGTGGAATCTGTTTACGGTGTGGAGCTCGTTTCGGCCCATCGGGTTGTTATTAAGTTCGTGGGGGAGGACGAGTACCGGGACTTCCTCCGTCGGTACGGGGGGCGTACGTTGCCGTTGCCAGACGATGCCGGCTCTGTGGCGATTTCTGACCGCAGTGGTGCCCTGACTTATGTCAGTATCCATGGTGCGCCCCTGGAATTCCCTGATGACCTCCTCCGGCGTTACTTCGGGGGTTTTGGTACTGTTGTCAGTGTGCGGGTGAACACGCTCTCCTCGGGGCGGTATGCTGGGAGGCGTACAAACATTCGCACGTTGGGGATGCGCCTGCGGTCGGATATACCTTCTTCTGTCCGGCTTATGGGGTACTACGTCCGGGTGTATTACGCCCGGCAGCCTCGTACCTGTTTCCGGTGTGGACTGTTGGGGCATCAGGCTGCCGGGTGCTCTGAGGCCCCTGCTGCTCCTGTCAACTTGTTCCGCGACGAGGATTTCCCGCCGCTCCCTCTGGAAGCAGTCTCCGGTGATGTTGATGAGGTGGTGCGCGTTCCGTCTGCTGCTGCATCTTCCCCAGCGGCGCCTGCCGTTCCTCCGGTTGTTGCCGTCCCTCCTCCGGTTCTTGAGGTACCGTCGGTTGGTCTGCCTGATCCTGTTGCTGTTCCAGCTGCTCCCGTGGACCTTCCTGGAGCTCCCTGTGTGACGTCGTTGTCTTCTCCCTCGTCTTCTGATGCTGCGCCTGGCCCTGTGTCCGTGACTCGGGTCCCGGATGTGCTTGGTGCTGGGGTGACTGCGGAGCCTCCTGCTGTGTGTGGCCCGGTTCCCCCTGTGGTAGAGGCTGCTGCCGTCCTGGCGTCGGTTCCTTCGGCTCGTGGTACCCGTGTTTCTGGGTCACTTACCGGCTCGGACGATATCCGGCCGGTGCCCAAACGTTCCCGGCGTTCGTCTTCTTCCTTGGCCGACGTTGGTGACTTCAGTGACTGTGGGGCTTCGGATGTTGACAGTGTGGATACGGATGCGTCGTTGTCTCCGCGGTTTGTGGTGGCGGAGGTCCATGTGCCTGCAGGTGCTGGTGCCTGTGTCTCGGACGTGCCTTCGGTTCTTTCTCCGCCGGGGGACTCTCCACAGTGGGGGGTGGTGGCTTCCGCTGCCAGGGATGGTGTGGACTCTGGTGCTGGGCGTGGCCTGGTGGTGACGTTACGGAAGGATGCGCGCCGTCCGGGTTCCCTGCTGTCGTCTGGTGGTGTGCCCGGGGCCGCGAGTACCCCTGTGGTGCGGGTGCGCGTTGGGGCCCTGGGGGACGTGTTGCCGGCGTCTGTGATGCCACCGGGTCACTGGTCGAAGATTGCCGAGTTACTGCTGTCTGACGGACCGGAGTGCTTTCGTGGGGGGCAAGTTCCCTTCCTGTGGGGGCGAGTGGCGACTTCTCGCCTCATGAGTTCTACCATCTGGGTCCCCAGTTTGCAGGTGTTTGTTGCCCCGGTTCCGGATGTTATGGCGTCCCCGGTGGATGGACGAGACCCTTGGCAATGGGTGCTCTGGGAGGCGTTCAATGTGAGATTCCCGCGGGCCAAGTTCCCGGGCAAGTATGTGCTCTGATTTCTTGTGTATTTGCTCTATGACATGCTGTGTGCCCTTCTGGCTGTTTGTTTGCCCTGTTCTATTATGTGCTTCTGCCTCTCCCTTTGTGCGTTGCTTTGCCGTGTGGCATATTAGTTTCTAATGCTTGGCGTCACTCGTTTCGCGTTTTGGCTTAGCGTTTCGCCTTTCCTGGCTTTGCGATTCACCCTTCACGGGTACGCCGGGGCGCATCCGATCCCACGATCGTCGTCGCCCCTAACTCAACAACAACAACAACATATGTACATGGGTATATACAGTGTGTGTGTGTGTATATAGTGTGATAACAGCAATAGGAGTATGTTCGAGTGGAGCTATTTTGTTGAGGGAGGTGACGTCGTAATCGTAGAGTCGTTTGCTGTCTGCTGTGTGATTTCTCATGCAGTGTACGGTGGCCACTGTACTGTTTGAACACAATACCGGCCTACGTACCTTGAGGTTACCTTGAGGTGCTTCTGGGGCTTAGCGTCCCCGCGGCCCGGTCGTCAACCAGGCCTCCTGGTTGCCGGACTGATCAACCAGGCTGTTGGACGCGGCTGCTCGCAGCCTGACGTATGAGTCACAGCCTGGTTGATCAGGTATCCTTTGGAGGTGCTTATCCAGTTCTCTCTTGAACACTGTGAGGGGTCGGCCAGTTATGCCCCTTATGTGTAGTGGCTTGTACTTGCATAGTTCTGGTAAATAAAACATGTAGACAGGTATATATAATGTGCAAATAGTGTAATAAAAACAATAACAGTATGGTGGGAGGAGCAATGTTGACGAGTAAGATGTTGGAGTGATGGAGAGCTGGCTGGGTGTGGCAGCTCACACTCGCGGTGTTCTGAGTGTGTTGATGGTGAATGTATATAGTGTATGACAGTGTATAGTGTGTACATGTGTTATAAATATACATAAATGAACATGAAACATTGGTGTGAATAACTATATGATGGGAAGAGCAATGTTGGCGAATACAATGTTGGAGGAGTGAGGGAGGGCTGGCTGGGTGTGACAGCTCACGCTTGTGGTGTTCTGAATGTGTTGATGGTGAACGTATATAGTGTATATGTACATAAATATATATATGTATTGTATATATACATAAATTAGCATGATACATGGTAAATATATCCAAGATATGTGTACACAAGTGTTATGCACGTCACACAGTGTCCTCGGACAATACGGATGTTTTACTGCCATAATATTGTGTATGTGTTCATTATACATAGGATTAGCATGTTTGAGCAAAACAAATAAAATGTATTTGGAAGTGTGCCAAAAATGAACAAAAATATATTCGCGGCAACTCGCGTCCCACCCCGGGCGCCATACTGGCCCCGGGAGCGTATGTCACGGGCAAACGGGGAATGATGACGTCACTTGCCAACTTACGGACCCCATAGCAGCCAAAGTAAGTACAATTTCGATTTTTTTTACAAACCCATACTGAGGGAAGGGTTTTTGACACTTTAAAAAACAAAAGAATTTTTTTCAAGAGAATTTATTTCCTGCGCGAGGGGGAGGATGGGGTGTCATATTTGGAGGCGGCGCAGTTAAAGGGTTAAACCACTTGGAGGTGAATTCTTCATAAACCACAAATTGTTTACCTAGTCTTTGATATATAAATTGTAAATCATACCACATATGGTGATCTAATCTATTATTACAGCAAATTAAATTGATAACTACTAATACTATGTCAACAGTTTGAAACACAAAAGGGCCTTAGCTGCTACTGTAATTGTTGCCTACTAAGGCTGTGTAAGGGTAGCATCAGAACTGAGTGTGGCCCTGTGCCTCAGAGTGCCACGTAATGGCAACTATCTGGAGTCTGCAAGACTTTCTGTACAGCAGGTAACAATTCCTATAATTATGTTGGGAGCCAACTGTCTGCTTCAATAACTTTCCTCACAATTACCTGTTTGGGATGTAAGGAATGGTTCCCTAAACTTATAAGTATAGGTATGACATGAATAAGAGGGAAGTATAATGTTGAGTACGTACTTGTTTGGGGTTTTTAATCCGACGTCTTAACAATATTTCCTACAATAATAATGGCCAGTATTTAATGCGGTAGAAATACCGAAAATTGTTGTTTCCTTATTCACGAGATCTTCAGTTGGGCGGATCATAGCGGATCCTGTGTCGGAGCTCGGAGAACCTTTAGTTTGTAAATAATGTCAGGGAGTGCTTCCTCCATGTTTACAAGTTGTTGAGTGTGCGTGACGTCGTCCTACGGGAGACGACCTAAAATATTTAGTGGTTTTAATTATGATTAAGGAATAGAGATTTAAGCTATATTCCTGGTGTTGGAAATTATATTCAGTCCTAATGAACCCTTTTTTATTAAGTTTAAACACCAGACTGTTGTTTAAAATTAACAAAGCTATTGGACTTCTTCAAGTGTGTGTCTAAGTTAGCTTGAAGTAGAAATGGGGAAGACAGGGCACCAAACAAAACAGACGCATACCTGTAAGTGATTAATCCACTGTTTGGATCGTTAAGATCCTTGATCCATAGGAACGCTGTGTAGTTACGGTCTTCTTCTTGGAGACCTACCCTGAGGAAAGCTTTACTGATGTCTTCCGTGTATGCGTAAGTCCCGCTGCAGAACTTTAACAGCACGTCGTATAGCCTTTGTGTCAGGCTAGGGCCAGTTTGAAGGCAGTCATTTAAGGAAACGCTACTCTGCTTTGTCTTAGCACTGCAAATTATATACTATCCGTGGTGGGGTAGTAGCTCAATTTTTCAGTACAGGATGGTGTGGCAGGTAGTGTCCTTCTTTTGGGTTATCATTTGTGACAATGATAAATTTGTCATCGAGTTGCTTCTTGATTATTTCATGGTACAATTTCAAGTTCTCAGGATGTCTTTGTAAGTGCAACACCTGTGACTTTAATTGGTTTTGTGCCATAAAATGGTTGACAGGTAGCTGAGAGTGATTCAGCTTCCATAGTAACCTGACCCAGTATTGATTATCTCTGTAGATAACCGAGTCCAGGTATTGTTTGTAAGTCCAGTCGTCATCTGGACTAGGTTGTTCAGGGACAATGCCGAGAGTTGCCAGGTCCCATAATTTATGTAGAGGGGGATCAAGCTCATCCTCGGACATGTCTCTGAATTGTAGTGGAGACTATTCTCCTAGTCATGCAATCATTGCTGGGTTTGCTGGGTTGGCATATTGGTGGTCTACAGGTGCGGGTTGCTTCAGCCATAATACTGAGCCTGTTAGCAAATAGCCACCTGCAGACGGTAACAGGTTCATTCCCTGTTTTTCATCCTTTCCTTTGATAAACTTATGGTTGACATCTGATTCCATAAGGATTCAATATTGGACAGGTTATCTGATGTGATTTTGTCAGCCAATTTGATTCCCTTTTCTTCCAGGAATTAAGCTGTTGTCCCTAGACCATACACATACAGGTCTGATAGGAATCTATCTACTACAAGAGCTTGTATCGTTCGGACATAACCGCCTAAACGTACTTTAAGTTGTATTACCTTGAAGACTTGGGCTCTTGAGATAGTCAGGAATCCTGCCATGTCTATTAGTGTGTCTTGTACAGGCTTTAGTTTCAGGGCATCTACCAATTCCTTTGAGATAAAAGTCATTTGAGATCCTTGGTCAAATAATCATCATATGGTGACCTTGGACTTTCAATTTTTAATGATCAATTGAGCAGTGAGTAGAGCTGATTTATGATCAGACCTTGCTGACAAGACATTTATGTCAGGAAGCATAATACAAAGCTGTACTGATATGGAAGTTCCTTCCTTTGGAAGACTGGAGATTTTTTGGAAGACTTTGTACTTGAGTCCCCACAAAGTGCTGTATGGTGTTGACCCTTATGGCGCCTGTTGCAGGTGCGCATTTGAGTTGCACAGGTGTTGGGATTATGGTACCTTATACACCTGGTGGATTTGCGTAACTCCTTGAGTCGTTTTATACATATAGCATTATCAGGGTAAGCTTTGCGGTTGTACATGGCATGTTCTTCACAGAACACACATGGCCTCCAGACATTAACAGCATCTTGGGAAGTCACCGTTTTGGGTGACACATTAACTGTAGGCTTGGAGGGACCCACTGCATATGTGCCCACACTGCCTTGTTTCCTCTTTGGGGAGGGGGAAGTTGTTTTAGATTTATTTGGAGTACTGTTTGTACTCTGTTGTTTACTATTAGGGGTAGAAGAAGGTCTAGATGTCGCTTTTCCATCTGTGTTATTCCGTTGTCTTTCTATGATGGATCGTAAACCATCTGTTATCTCCTTTACTGTCAGAGAAGATTTGTTATATAAGACAAACAACTTATCCAGTACGTCACTGGGTAATTTGTGTCTCATATGGACTTGGATTATCCAGTCCAATTCATCCATATTCACTTTATTCTTAAGCGCCTTGAGCAAGGACTCAAGCTCCAATCTAAAGGCTTGGAGTGAGTCAGCTGACCCATCTGGAGGGGAAATATCTTACAGCTTCTGGTTTATAAGTCTGATAGTCCTTTCTGGTTTAGCATAATTTTCCTTAAGGAGCTGTACTGCGCTATCATAACCATCATCAGTGAAGGTAAAATTCCAGACCACCTTTAATGCTTCATTATTTAAGACAGCTTGTAAATATGTAAATTTTGTTGTCTCTGCTACATTGGCAATAGAATCCACAGAATCAAGAAGTTTGTTCCAGACGTTGTCCCAACTCTCGTCCTCTGTACAGGAGGTAAGTTGGGAGACTGAGTGATGGTAATTTGACTTCTGGTTGTGTCGAGTTTTGGGAAGCTGTGGTTGCAATGTTCGTAGTGGCCTTGTGTATGGGTATTAACTTGACAAAGTGTTGTAATTTTGTTTGTATTGTATCTTCATAATATGCATTTTCTTGTACTACAGCTTCCATTGCATCTTCGTCTATGTTAGTAGTAGCAAGTACATCCTGATATTTCAGGATTTGCATTTGTACATGCCGATATCTGCTCTCTACAACTTTATAATGGCCTTCCAGTTCTACATAATCAACTGGAGTTCGATTACATAACTCTTTGCATTTTTTGATCTGTCGGGTTAAGTGGCCCTTCATACCAGTGAGGGTCGCTTTTACATTACTGGCAGTAGACAGAATGGATGTATTTGCTAACTGTGTTGCAGATGTACTAGTGCTAAGCCTTGTTGGATTTTGATTTGAACTGTTTCTAGCACTTGAGCTTGTAGAGCTACTAGTTTCTGAACTAGAGCTGTTTATCATTTAAAATACACATTATATAATCACACACACACTATAATTTGAGTGGTAACCTTGTATATATGCTGGATTTACCTCAAGTTAGCTCCTCAATTATCACTCTTAGTTGGTACAGAGACACAGATTAACACTCAAAGGTGAAATGATTATAGTTAAATTATTACTATAGTTAGGGTAATATTATGTAGACAACACAACTTGGGTTGTCTTAAGACACTGCATAAAATATGTGCTTGCTAGGTTGTAATATATGTTCAAATCTAGACAAGTGTAAATTCTTACCCTTACACCAGGTTAGCACAATAAATTAGACTAGGTTGCTGTACAACACCAGCCTAAAATGTCCTACCCTTGTGCAAGAATTAGTTGTAAATAATGTGACATGCAGTAATTGTTACAATAATGGTGCAATATTATATATTATGTATTGTTTATATATATACCCTTAAAATTACAAAAATCATATACATTTATTGGTAAATTAATTAGCCTCTTATCAACCTCCTGTAATGAAAAAGCACAACTGTTCTTTTGGTACAGTCCTCAGAACAATAATAGTGCTTGTTCTAAGTTCTTTTCACTATTAGCCAAGATTGAAAAAGTTAGGCTTGAAAATGTATAGTAAATATTGCACTAATGTTTATATAGATCCTAATCAGGATCTTGTATCCGGTTTGAAGGACCATAACTTATGTGGGAAAATCCGAACAAGCTTAAATTATTATTATTCTGTGAATATTCAAATATTTACTTTAATTTTTTTTATTTGACTTTAATATTATATTATTTTTCTTCTGAGTTAGTTCTTAGTTAGTAGTGGACAGTATATTCTGATTCAACTGCTAGAAATTATCACACACAGTTGGGTGGGACAATTTGTAGCTTAAACCACTTGGAGGTAGATCCTTCATGAACCACAAATTGTTTACCTAGTCATTATTATATAAATTATGAATCATACCACATATGGTGGTCTAATCTACCATTATTATAGCAAATTAAATTGATAACTGCTAATACTATGTCTACAGTATGAAACACAAATGGCCTTAGCTGCTACTGTAGTTGTTCCCTATTAAGGCTGTGTAATGGTAGCATCAGAATTGGGTGTGGCCCTGTGCCTCAAAGTACTATGTAATGGTGGCTATCTGGAGGGCTGCAAGGCTTGGTGTACAGCAGGTAGCAATTCCTATAATTATGCTGGGAGCCAACTGTCTGCTTCAGTAACTTCCCTCACAATTACCTGTTTGGGATGTAAGGAATTAATAATGGTTCCCTAAAGATATAAGTACAGGCATGACATGAATAAGATGGTAGTATAATGTTGAGTACGTAGTTGTTTGGGGATTTAATCCCACGTCTTAATGATATTTCCTACAATATTAATGGCCAGTATTAAATGCAGTAGAAATACTGAAAATTGTTCTTCCCTTATTCATGAGATCTTCGGTTGGGTGGATCGTAGAGGATCCTGTGTCAAAGCACGGAGAAAGAACCTTTAGTGTTGTAAATAATATCAGGGAGTGCTTCCTCTGTGTTTACATGTTGCTGAGTGTGCGTGACTACGCCCTACGGGAGACGTCTTAAAATATTTAGTGGTTCTAATTATTGTTAAGGAATAAAGAATTAAGCTATATTCCAGGTGTTGGAAATTATATTCAGTTCTAGTGAACAATTGTTTATTAAAAAGAGTCAGAATTCGGCTCAAAAATTACGCTGAGGAGTCAAATTTCCGACATTTCAAATATTTTGAAAACTGCAGGGGGGTTTGGTCAAAATATGAAATTGTTTTAAGTCACTAAACTGTTGTTTAAAAGAAATAGAGTTAATATAAAGATACGTCATGTTGTTGACATCACGGAATACGGAATACCCGTTCTCTGATTTCTTTAATGGGCAACTTATGTTATTATGTGTGTCGGGTTTCCAACACCACCACCAACACCATCTCCACTCACTACCATCCCCACCACTGTCTCCACACACCACGACCACCACCGTCTCCACTCACCATAACCAGCACCACCATCGTCTCCACTCACCATGCATAACCACCACCACCGTCTCCATTCACCACCACCGTCTCCTCTCACCACCACCACCACGACCATCGTCTCCTCTCACCACCACCATCGTCTCCACTCACCACAATCACGGTCTCCACTTGTAACCATAACTGTCTCCACTCGCAACCACCACCATCGTCTCCACTCACCACCACCACATCCACTCACCACCACCAACACCATCTTCACTCACCACCATTTTCTCCACTTACCACCACCAACACCATCACCACTCACCAAGCTCACCATTTTCTCCACTCACCACCACCCCCACCACAATCAACGTCTCCACTCACCACCGCTACCACCGTCTCCACTAACCACCAACCTCACCACAACCACCGTCTCCACTCATCACCACCCAGGAAACAACGTTCCTGGAAAGTGTTAGAAAGAATTGGAAACGTTTGTTCCCAGGAAACAATTTTAGGTTGCCACAACATATCTAGAAAGTATTGGAAAGTAGTGGCAACGTTTGTTTTCACGCATTAGACGCGTAATTTTGTGTGGATGTAAATAAGTTTCTGAAACGTATTGCACGAAACGTTGGCAAAAATTTTTTTTTAAACCCTGTGGCAACCTTAAATGTTTCATAATCGTAGTTTTTTATTGCTGTTATTTATATAAATGTAGAAATATAAAAGTATATTTCAACATTTAGTAAAAAGAAACAAGATCACAATAAAGGTTAATTCATCATTTTTATTCATTTTTTAAGGAAGAGGTCGAGGAGGAAGGAGGAAGAATTCCAAGTAAGAGGAGGAGATCGAGGAGGAAGGAGGAGGAGGAGGTCGAGGCAGAGAAGGAAGGAGGATGAAGTAGAGGAGGAAGTTAAAGAAGACGTTGAGGATGAGGAGAGCGAGGAGGAGGAGTAGGGCGAGGAGGAAGGAGGAGAGCAAGGAGGAAGCAGGAAGAGGAGGGCGAAGTGGGAGGAAGGAGGAGTAGGGCGAGGAGGAAGGAGGAGGAGGAGAGCGAGTAGAAAGGAAGAGGCTGAGGTGGAAGGAGGAGTAGGGCGAGGAGGAAGGAGGAGGAGGAGGGCGAGTATTAAGGAGACCGAGGAGGAAGGAAGAGGAGTAGGGCGAGGGGGGAAGGAGGAGTAGGGCGAGGAGGATGGAAGAGGAGTAGGGCGAGGAGGGAGAGAGAGGAGGAGGCAGGTGAGGAGTAAGGAGGAGGGCGAGAAAGAAGGAGAAGGAGGATGAGAAGGGGGGGAAGGAGTAGGGCGAGGAGGAAAGAGGAGGGCGAGGAGGAAGGAGGGCAAGGAGGAAGGAGGAGGGCGAGGAGGAAGGAGGAGGAGGGCGAAGAGGAAGGAGGTGGAGAAAGGAGGGCGAGGAGGAAGGAGGAGGAGGAGGAGGGCGAGGAGGAAGGAGAAGGAGGAAAGCAAGGAGGAAGAAAGAGGAAGAGGGTGAGGAAGGAGGAGAGCGAGGAGGAGAACGAGAAGGAAGGAAGAGGAGGTCGAGGAGGAAGGAGGTGGGAGAGGAGGAAGGAGGTGGGAGAGGAGGAAGGAGGAGGAGGAGAGCCAGGAGGAAGAAGGAGGGTAAGGAGGAAGGAGGAGGAGGCCGAGGAGGAAGAAAGTGGAGGTAGAAGAAGGGCAAGGAAAAGGAGGAAGGAGCAGGAGGGCAAGGAGAAGGAAGGACGAGGAGGAAGGAGAGCGAGGAAGGAGGAGGGCGAGGAGGAAGGAGGAAGACGAGGAGGAAGGAGGAGCATGAGGTGGAAGGGGAAAGAGAGCGAGGAGGAGTAGGGCGAGGAGAGAGATGGAGGATGCGGAAGAGGAGTAAGGAGGAGGGCGAGAAGGAAGGAGGAGAACGAGGAGGGAGGAAGTGGGCGAGGAGGAAGGAGTAGGAGGTCGAGGAAGGAGGAGGGCGACGAGGAAGGAGAGCAAGGAGGAAGGAGGAGGAGGGCGAAGAGAAAGGAGGAGGAAAGAGGAGAAGAGCGAAGAGGAAGGAGGAAGAGGGCGAGGAAGAAGAAGGAGGCAGCGAGCACGGATGAAAGAGGAGGAGAGCGAGGAGGAAGGAATGCGAGAAGGAAGGAATAATAGGTCGAGGAGGAAGGAGGTGGAGGAAGAAGGAAGGCAAGGAGGAAGGAGAAGGAGGAGAAGGGGGAGGAGCAAGGTGGAAGAAGGAGGAGGAAGAAGGAGGGCAAGGAGGAAGGAGGAGGAGGAGGAGGGCGAGGAGGAAGGAGGAGCAAGGAGGAAGAAGGAGGAGAGCGAGGAGGAAGGAGGAAGAATTTCAGGTAAGAGGATGAGGTCGAGAAGAAAGGAGGAGATCGAGGAGGAAGGAGGAGGGCGAAGAGGAAGGAGGAGGAGGCGAGCGAGGAGGAAGGAAGTGGAGGGAGAAGGAGGGCAAGGAGGAAGGAGAGCAAGGAGGAAGAAGGAGGAGGAGGGCAAAGAGGAAGGAGGAGGAGGATGGCGAGTAGGAAGGAGGAGTAGGAGGTCGAAGAGAAAGGAGGAGGGCGAGGAGGGAGGAAAGAGGAGGAGAGCGAGGAGGAAGAAGCAGGAGAGCGAGGAGGAAGGAGGAGTAGGGCAAGGAGGAAGAAGGAGGAGGAAGGCAAGGAGGAGGAGGGCGAGAAGGAAGGACGAGGAAAGCGAGGAGGGAGGAGAGCAAGAAGGAAGAATTAGGAGGAGAGCGCCAAGAATAAGGAGGAGGAGAGCGAGGACGAAGGAGAAGGGCCAGGAGGAAGGAACAGGAAGGAGGGCAAGGAGGAAGGAGGAGAGTGTGGAAGGAGGAGGGCGAGGAGGAGAGCAAGAAGGAAGAGGGAGGAGGAGGGCGAATAGGAAGGAGGAGGACGAGGAGGAAGGAGGAGGAGGAGAGGAAGGAGGAAGAGTAGGGCGAGGAGGGAGCGGGAGGAGGCGGAAGAGGAGTAAGGAGGAGGGCGAAGAGTAAGGAGGAGGAGAGCGAGGAGGAAGGAGGAGGAGGAAGGCGGAGTAGGAGGGCGAAGAAGAAGGAGGAGGGCGAGAAGGGATTAATAGGAGGGCGAGGAGGAAAGAGGAGGAGGAATAGAGCGAGGAGGAAGGAGGAAGAATTCCAGGTAAGAGGATGAGGTCGAGGAGAAAGGAGGAGGTCGAGGAGGAAGGAGGAGGGCGAGGAGGAGGAAGGAGGAGGAGGAGAGCGAGGAGGAAGGAGAAGGAGGGCGAGGAGGAAGGAGAAGGAGAGCGAGGAGGAAGGAAGAGGGCGAGGAGAAAGGAGGAGGGCGAGGAGGAAGGAGGAGGGCGAGGAGAAAGGAGGAGGGCGAGGAGAAAGGAGGAGGAGGGCGAGGAGGAAGGAGGAGGGTGAGGAGGAAGGAGGAGGAGGGCGTGGAGGAAGGAGGAGAGCGAGGAAGAAGTAGGAGGAGAGCGAGGAAGAAGTAGGAGGAGAGCGAGGAGGAAGTAGGAGGAGGAGGGCGAGGAGGAAGGAGGAGGGCAGGGAGGATGGAGGAGGAGGGCGAGAGGAAAAAAGGAGGGCGAGGAGGAAGGAGGAAGACGAAAAGGAGAGCGAGGAGGGAGGAGGAGGGCAAGGATGAAGGAGGTGTAGTAGGGCGAGGAAGGAGAGGGAGGAGGAGGCGGGTGAGGAGTAAGGAGGAAGGCGAGAAGGAAGGAGGAGTAGCAGGGCGAAGAAGGAGAGGGAGGAGGAGGCGGGTGAGGAGTTAAGAGGAGGGCGAGAAGGAAGGACCCAGCAAACAATTTTAGGTTGCCACAACATATCTGGAAAGTATTTGAAAGTATTGGAAACGTTTGTTTTATCGTATCAGATACGATGTTGTGTGTGGACTTAAATAGGTTTCCAAAACTTATAACCAAGACATATGTATCTAACACTAATTTGAGATGTTGTGGCATCTTTACACTCCTCATTCATAATCGATTATGAATTATTCATAATCCATTCATATACTCATAAATGAATGGATTATGAGTCATTCATAATCCATTCATATACCAATATGAATCTCTTATGAAAGGTTTGAGGCAATAATCTGAACCCTCTTCACATCTTTGTGTTTAAAGTTAAATTTCTTGAAATTAAATTATATTTTATATTATATTATTTTTATTATATTTTATATTATATTATTTTCAATTTAAATATTAAAACCAATTTAAGGGTAAAAAAATCTAATAATTTATATTTCTTTTATTATTTACTAACAATTATAATTATTTACTAACGGAGAGTGGCGGCTGTGGCGGACAGTGGCGGCGGTGGCGGATAGTGGCGGCGGGCGAACAGTGGCGGCGGCGGGCGGACAGTGGCGGCGGTGGCGGATAGTGGCGGCGGGCGAACAGTGGCGGCGGCGGGCGGACAGTGGCGGCGGGCGGACAGTGGCGGCGGTGGCGGATAGTGGTGGCGGGCGGACAGTGGCGGCGGTGGCGGATAGTGGCGGCGGGCGGACAGGGCGCCAGCGGGCGGACAGTGGCGGCGGGCGGACAGTGGCGGCGGGAGGACAGTGGCGGCGGTGGCGAATAGTGGCGGCGGGCGGACAGTGGCGGCGGGCGGACAGTGGCGGCGGGCGGACAGTGGCGGCTGTGGCGGATAGTGGCAGTGGGCGGACCGTGGCGGCTTTGGCGGCGGTGGTGGACTGTGGCGGCGGGCGGACAGTGGCGGCGGCGGGCGGACAGTGGCGGCGGCGGGCGGACAGTGGTGGCGGCGGGCGGACAGTGGTGGCGGCGGGCGGACAGTGGTGGCGACGGGCGGACAGTGGTGGCGGCGGGCGGACAGTGGTGGCGGCGGGCGGACAGTGGTGGCGGTGGCAGACAGTGGTGGCGGTGGCAGACAGTGGTGGCGGTGGCGGACAGTGGTGGCGGTGGCGGATAGTGGCAGCGGGCGGACAGTGGCGGCGGGCGGACAGTGGCGGCGGTGGCGGATAGTGGCGGCGGGCGGACAGTGGCGTCGGGCGGACAGTGGCGGCGGTGGCGGATAGTGGCGGCGGGCGGACAGTGGCGGTGGGCGGACAGTGGCGGCGGTGGCGGATAGTGGCGGCGGGCGGACAGGGCGGCGGCGGGCGGACAGTGGCGGCGGGCGGACAGTGGCGGCGGGAGGACAGTGGCGGCGGTGGCGGATAGTGGCGGCGGGCGGACAGTGGCGGCTGTGGCGGATAGTGGCGGCGGGCGGACCGTGGCGGCTTTGGCGGCGGTGGTGGACAGTGGCGGCGGGCGGACAGTGGCGGCGGCGGGCGGACAGTGGCGGCGGCGGGCGGACAGTGGCGGCGGCGGGCGGACAGTGGCGGCGGCGGGCGGACAGTGGCGGCGGCGGGCGAACAGTGGCGGCGGCGGGCGGACAGTGGCGGCGGCGGGCGGACAGTGGTGGCGGCGGGCGGACAGTGGAGGCGGCGGGCGGACAGTGGAGGCGGCGGGCGGACAGTGGAGGCGGCGGGCGGACAGTGGAGGCGGCGGGCGGACAGTGGAGGCGGCGGGCGGACAGTGGTGGCGACGGGCGGACAGTGGTGGCGGCGGGCGGACAGTGGTGGCGGCGGGCGGACAGTGGTGGCGGTGGCAGACAGTGGTGGCGGTGGCGGACAGTGGCGGACAGTGGCGGCGGTGGCGGACAGTGGCGGCGGTGGCGGACAGTGGGGGCGGTGGCGGACAGTGGCGGCGGTGGCGGACACTGGCGGCTGTGTCTGGCGGTGGTGGCGGGCGGTGGCGGGTGGCGGCGTCTGTGATGAGTGGTGGCGGCTGGCGGTGGTGGGTGGTGGCGGCGGTAGTGGTGGGTGGTGGTGGCGGCGGTGGTGGTGGGTGGTGGTGGTGGTGGCGGCGGTGGTGGTGGGTGGTGGTGGCGGCGGCGGCTGGTGGTGGTGGGTGGTGGCGGCGGGTGGTGGGTGGCGGCGGCGGCTGGTGGCGGTGGGTGGTGGCGGTGGGTGGTGGGTGGTGGCGGCTGTGGTGGGTGGTGGCGGGCGGTGGCGGGCGGCGGCGGCAGTGATGGGTGGTGACGATCGGCGGTGGTGGGGGCTGGTGGCGGCTGGCGGTGGCGGCTTGCGGTGGCGACTGTGGCAACGGGCGGTGACGGCTGATAGCGGGCGGTGGTGGCGGCTGGTGGTGGCGGCTGGTGGTGGCGGCTGGTGGTGGTGGCAGCTGGTGGCGGTGATGGCGGCTGGTGGTGTTGGCAGCTGGTGGCGGTGATGGCGGCTGGTGGTGGTGGTGGTGGCGGCTGGTGGTGGTGGCAGCTGGTGGCGGCTGGTGGCGGTGATGGCGGCTGGTGGTGGTGGTGGTGGTGATGGCGGCTGGTGGCGGGCGGTGGCGGGCGGTGGTGGGTGGTGGTGGTGGTGGTGGGTGGTGCCCAGCAAACACAAATCATCTACACAACGTTCGCCTATCTCTTGCCATAGGTGTGGGAATGATTTGCATTGAGAATGGTGCAGGAAAGCCTTTGAGAAACTTTTACTCAAAAAATCCAAACACAAAGGTTTAATTATAAATTGTTTTTCTACAATTATTTTCTTCCAAATGTAAAACAAATAGTTTTTACATGTTTAAATATAAAATTTATGGTGTATTTTTGTAAAATTCATTAATAAATTGTGAATGATATATATTGGCTGAGTGAAACCTTTAAAATCCATTTAGTTATAATTTGAACAGAAAAAAGTATTTTTCCAAATTTTCTAAAAATTGCTCTTTTTAACACAATTTGACTCCTTATACATTCCACTAAACACTATATCATGTTTAAATATATAATTTATGTATTATTCTCTAAAATAATTTATATAAATTATATAAGTTGCTGGAAAGTGGTGTTAAAGATTATGAAAACATTTTGTTGTGTTAATATGTTCTTATTAACTATGTCTCAAGTTCACAGTTTATCAAACAAGAATATTAACATTCGTCAACTCTTAAAATCTTATATGTTATCTTGCTGGTGCAAAAAAGGGTGAATCTTTAGGAACAGCTATAGTATCTATATATCACAAATGGTGTTTTCCCTAACTCAAACAATGTAGGGTTTATTATTCTACACATATTTCTAATGACTCTTAGATGTTTACATTCTCTGAAGTATAATTGTGAACGCTGTGTCCATCACTCTCAACACAGATTCTTAAACTCGTCTCTGCAGGTTCAACTATATAATTAGTTTCCATTTTGAATTTCCATGGACATTTGTATCCAAAATGAAACCAATGTGGTTTCCTTCAGCGCCTTCAGCCAGCACATTTGCTCATTCATTTCCACAGATTCCAACAAGGTAGGGGATTTACAGAAATTTGTATATTCATATTGTTATATATTAAAAATATGAATGCAGTTCAATATGATAAGACAAATACATGAGTTTATGATAAATTCGTTTTCTGTGATATACCATTGATATGCTCTTTTTTTCTTTAAACGGCAGACTAAACTAAAGTGCTCACATCAACAGATTTGATGTATAAATGGTCAACGCTCAACACAGTTAGTATAAATGTATTAGTATAAATCTTACTTGTCTCATTGTTAATTCACATTCAATGTCAACTTGTGGTTGCATTGTACAAGGCCAACACAGATGATCGAAGGAAACTAACTCTGCTCTAGTTCCATGAAGTTGCTATTTGGTCTTTACTCAATGCATTGTACATGCATTGTACAAGGCCAACACAGATGATCGAAGGAAACTAACTCTGCTCTAGTTCCATGAAGTTGCTATTTGGTCTTTATTGAAATTTGACAAGGCAGAGTGGCCTGCAACAACTACACCATCTCCACATCTAGTTCATGCTCCAGACATAAATCATGACACTGGTCCTGTGTATCCTGCTGCTGACCCGTCAACACCTGGCCCGTCGGGTGTGAGGCGCCCTCTCTTCACGTCTACACCTAGTGCTGAAGCTGAATCTGATGAAGATAATTCATATTCCACATTAGTGTTTGAAAACAATAGTGAGAGCGACGATTCAGACAGTAGTTTATTGCCAACCAAGAGACAACAGCGACGTGTTGTTATAGCAGAGACTCGCCTGAACTATAAATTGAAACATGAGCTGGTAAAAATCCCCAAACGTCGCAGGTGTGAAGTGTGTTCAAAGTCGGGTATCAGGAAGGAAACTGGTATAGCGTGCAAGACATGCGATGTTCCACTTTGCGTCATACCTTGTTACACCACTTATCACAGGAAAAGGGTGTATTGGGTGGACAAGAAATAACCACCTACATCAGCTTCACTCCACCTAGGAACATCTGTTGAGCAACTTCAGGAATCAGTACCTGAAGGAGGTGGAGTGGAGATAAAATGCTCAACTTATTTTACTACAATCGTCTTTGCTTTGGTAAGTACACATAATTGTCTTAGATTGTTTCAGTATTGTAGTCTATTTTCTTAGGAATATTTTGATACCTAAATGAGAACTGTAGCACGAAAACTAAAGTAAGTATACATGAAACAAGAGAAACTTTTTTTGTCGGTGTTGCGGGTTTGAGTTGGAGTGTCAAGAGCGGGTTCCGGTTGTGTGTTTTCCGTCATCTCTACAGCTGTGAATTCCAAGGAATTGTATTTGATATGCATATGTCTGTGTAGGGAATTTTATTCCGAACACTATACAAAAAAAAACGGTGTGAAACAAGTATAAACTTGAAAAACATGAGCAAAGTAAAAACTTTTGACGCTCACGGGTACAAACACGCGTAAGATTTTATTCGCCGCAAATTTATTTGACGCTGTGTTGGCCAACTCTACCCATGTTCTTATAGAACTTTCTATTGCGAACACATTGCTATAAAAATGAAATACGTAGCTTCAGAAATAATGTCAGGAGAGTTAAATAAGTATAAACATTCAAAGCACTGCATCCCAACAGTGTCGTCCCTGCTGAAATCACGGCTAACGCTTCACCCAGTTCCCACACTCGTGCGGGTCACCCGATACCATAATTAGACATTGATAGGCATATGTCTGGGTGGGGAATTTTATTGCGAGTTCAGTGATATCAAAATGAGCGCTGTAGGATGACTGTGAGGCTGGCAACAAACGAAAGAGTATGAACATTTACTTCCTGTTTGGGTGTCACGGCGAGTCATCTTCGTGTTTATTTACTTCGTGGTGGGATACCAAATGCTTCGGTGACATTTTATGCATATGATCTTGTAGAGAATTTTATTGCCAACGCATTGATACCAAAATGAAAAACGTAGCTTGAGAATTGAGGTTAGGAGCGTGAAAAGATTATAAACTTTTTTGTGTTTACGCTTGAGCGCCCAGAACGCCGCGCGCACTAAAGTGTTAAGCAACTGACATATGTGGAGAGCTAGTATCAAAATTTATGTTTGTCCTGCACACCGCCCCCCATCCAGTGGGCAGCGGTGGATAGGTTAGGTGGATAGGGGGTTAGGTTGGTAGGTTACATTGAGTTAATTAGGTAGTACTTAGTGTTTATCTGTTATAGATAGGAGCTGCCTGGTATGGGCCAATAGGCCTTCTGCAGTTACCTTTGTTTTTATGTTTTTGCCCTGTAACCTAAATGGTTAGAGAGGCACATATATGGGCTTAGGGACTGAACCCCACACTACATTTAGCTAAGCTGGTTACAATCTTGATGATATAGTTACAAAATTCTGTATAAGTCGTCACATTATCAATGGGTTCGAGATCAACCACAATTTCCTGAATAGATATAACAAAGGGGATATTAATAGGGTATTAAAATTGTCAACACAAGATAGAACACGAAACAATGGGTATAAATTGGATAAGTTTAGATTTAGGAAAGACTTGGGTAAATACAGGGTCAGTAACAGGGTTGTTGATTTGTGGAATTTTTCTTAACTTATAAATTTATCTTTATTTATCTTAAACTGGTTGGGAGAGGTACAGTTTTTAACATAATTGGGAAGGTCATTCCACATTCGAGGTCTCTTGATTTGTAAAGCATTTCTAGTTTGACTAAGTCGTACTCTTGGAATATCAAATAGGTATTTGTTTCTGGTGTGGTGCTCATGGGATCTGTTACAACCTTCTAGGAAGCTTTTAAGGTCAGGATTGACATTACAGTGCAGCGTTTTATATATATAAAATACACATGAGAGTATGTGCAGGGACTTAATATCTAACATATTCAGAGATTTGAGTAAGGGGTCCATATATACTGCCCGGTTGCCTGAAATGCTATAGGCCTACTATAGTGGCTTTAGGTATTGTATGCACTAGCTCTATCTATAAATCCAACATTATGTTTGTAAATCAACTATGTATGTACTTTCCTGAATAAAATTGACTTTACTGTACACTTATATTCTCTGTGGATTTGTTACCCCTATCGTTTGGGAGAAAAAAAATGACTAATACGTTCGGCGAATGACTTTGACTTCAACTTCACTTTGACTTCGTTCATGTCATCGTATTTTCCGTAATATATAAAGGTTATGACAATGCAATTATATTATTGTGTGCAAATAAGTTTGAAATTTCATGTACCCTAAAAATATTAAAATAAAGAATAAGAATAATTAAATAATTGTTGTAGTAAATTGTCACACGTTCATCATACGCAAACGAACACACAGTTTGGAGCGTCAGTACAAGACCGCCGCCATTTTAAAACACGGCTTCGAATGTAAGTAATGTTTTTCTCGTACTAACACTGTGTTATACAATAGATTTGGTCTTGAATTCACAAATTTAGTTGTTACATCTGACAGAGTATGTTAGACGGTGTAATGCTGGTCCATGTTAACGTATTTGTGGGCTTGGTTGGTTTAAATGTGGAGGCGAGGCCTGGCAGTGCTGGTGTATGTGGAGGCGAGGCGAGGCCTGGCAGTGCTGGTGTATGTGGAGGCGAGGCCTGGCTGTGCTAGTGTGTATGTGGAGGCGAGGCCTGGCTGTGCTAGTGTGTATGTGGAGGCGAGGCCTGGCAGTGCTGGTGTATGTGGAGGCGAGGCCTGGCAGTGCTGGTGTATGTGGAGGCGAGGCCTGGCTGTGCTAGTGTGTATGTGGAGGCGAGGCCTGGCTGTGCTAGTGTGTATGTGGAGGCGAGGCCTGGCTGTGCTAGTGTGTATGTGGAGGCGAGGCATGTACAACACTCCCCAATAGGAAGAAAACCCACTGGGTTCTAGGCTAGGTTAGGCTTATCTGTAATAATTGAATTAAGCCTAGCAAAGCCTAGAACCTAGTTCAGTAATTTAAAAAATGTTGTAACTTGAAAAATGCCATTCAATACATTACACAATTTAAATATTTTCAGGCAATCAACACAACCCTCTCATGTTGGCTAACCCTCTCTCATGTTGGTCAATAATTTAATTATTTTTTTATGGAGTAATCTTTGCTGTTGAAATGTAGTCTTTTTGAGACTACATTTCAAATGTAGTGTGTGTGGAGGCGTGTATGTTAGGTATTACCTAATATACACGGTGTAACCCAGCAAACACAGAACGTTTGTGGACGTTTTTAAATGGTCCCACAAAGGTAATACTGTAACTTTTGACATAAATACGTATATCTGACGTTCTTAAAACCAAAGGATATAACTAAAAACATATATTCTTGAGACACAATTTTTTAAGATTTATGTAAAAATTTAAAAATAATAGTAAATGCTATGGAATTATAATGTTTTCATGCTTTATATTTAAGAATAAATAATTTTCAGTCAACATTTAGTTTTTTTTGTTTACTTTCTGTAAAGCTATCCAATTTACGTTCTTATAACATAAATATAACATTTATATGACGTCAGTATAACGTTATTTACACGACATCATTACGTTATTATGATGTTATATTAACGTATAATTCCTGTGTGAAAACCAGAATATATATTGAACTTTATGTTTTAAACCTTGTAAAGTTATCATAAAACTTGGAATAAGACGGTAAGCATGCTTTACTTATGAAAATATACAAACAAATCAACAAAAACATTTTAACATAAAAACATGAACAACATGAATAAAAACATGAATGAATTTGTAAAGAATTTTTTAATTTGAGTTAAACTAAATACAAACTTAATATGTTTTGCTAACGCAAAAATATATTCCCGAGGTATTGTAATTGCAAATAAATATTTAATACAATTATTTGTATCATTTTTTTTATTTTAGATTTCCGTATTGCTTGATAATATATAATAGCGTTTAGATAATGCTAGCGCTGGACATTCTTTAGGCTCGTTGCATGTTGTGGTAGTCGCCGCCATTTTAAAACCGTGTCGAGAGGGACTGCTGTTGGCTTATCCACAAAATCCTGCTGCATCTTCAATAGTTAAGGTAACTGTTTTCTTTTATTTGCTCTTAGACATGTGTAGTATATATATAAGCTTGTGGTGGTAGGCTGGATGGTGTGTTGATGGCCCTGGCTGGAGGTGTGTTGATGGTGGTGTTGTGTTGATGGCCCTGGCTAGAGGTGTGTTGATGGTGGTGTTGAGTTGATGGCCCTGGAGGCGTGTTGGTGGCCCTGGAGGTGTGTTGATGGCCCTGGAGACGTGTTGGTGGCCCTGGAGGTGTGTTGGTGGCCCTGGAGGTGTGTTGGTGGCCCTGGAGGTGTGTTGGTGGCCCTGGAGGTGTGTTGGTGGCCCTGGCTGGAGGTGTGTTGATGGTGGTGTTGTGTTGATGGCCCTGGAGGCGTGTTGATGGCCCTGGAGGTGTGTTGGTGGCCCTGGAGGTGTGTTGGTGGCCCTGGAGGTGTGTTGATGGCCCTGGAGGTGTGTTGGTGGCCCTGGAGGTGTGTTGATGGCCCTGGAGGTGTGTTGGTGGCCCTGGAGGTGTGTTGATGGCCCTGGAGACGTGTTGGTGGCCCTGGAGGTGTGTTGGTGGCCCTGGAGGTGTGTTGGTGGCCCTGGAGGTGTGTTGGTGGCCCTGGAGGTGTGTTGGTGGCCCTGGCTGGAGGTGTGTTGATGGTGGTGTTGTGTTGATGGCCCTGGAGGCGTGTTGATGGCCCTGGAGGTGTGTTGGTGGCCCTGGAGGTGTGTTGGTGGCCCTGGAGGTGTGTTGGTGGCCCTGGAGGTGTGTTGGTGGCCCTGGAGGTGTGTTGGTGGCCCTGGCTGGAGGTGTGTTAATGGTGGTGTTGTGTTGATAGCCCTGGAGGCGTGTTGATGGCCCTGGAGGTGTGTTGGTGGCCCTGGAGGTGTGTTGGTGGCCCTGGAGGTGTGTTGGTGGCCCTGGCTGGAGGTGTGTTGATGGTGGTGTTGTGTTGATGGCCCTGGAGGCGTGTTGATGGCCCTGGAGGTGTGTTGGTGGCCCTGGAGGTGTGTTGGTGGCCCTGGAGGTGTGTTGGTGGCCCTGGAGGTGTGTTGGTGGCCCTGGCTGGAGGTGTGTTGATGGTGGTGTTGTGTTGATGGCCCTGGAGGCGTGTTGATGGCCCTGGAGGTGTGTTGGTGGCCCTGGAGGTGTGTTGGTGGCCCTGGAGGTGTGTTGGTGGCCCTGGCTGGAGGTGTGTTGATGGTGGTGTTGTGTTGATGGCCCTGGAGGCGTGTTGATGGCCCTGGAGGTGTGTTGGTGGCCCTAGCTGGAGGTGTGTTGATGGCCCTATATATATATATATATATATATATATATATATATATATATATATATATATATATATATATATATATATATATATATATATATATATATATATATATATATATATATGTCGTACCTAGTAGCCAGAACTCACTTCTGAGCCTACTATGCAAGGCCCGATTTGCCTAATAAGCCAAGTTTTCATGAATTAATTGCTTTTCGACTACCTAACCTACCTAACCTAACCTAACCTAACTTTTTTGGCTACCTAACCTAACCTAACCTATAGAGATAGGTTAGGTTAGGTTAGGTAGGGTTGGTTAGGTTCGGTCATATATCTATGTTAATTTTAACTCCAATAAAAAAAAATTGACCTCTTACATAATGAAATGGGTTGCTTTATCATTTCATAAGAAAAAAATTAGAGAAAATATATTAATTCATGAAAACTTGGCTTATTAGGCAAATTGGGCCTTGCATTGTAGGCTGAAAAGTGAGTTCTGGCTACTAGGTACGACATATATATATATATATATATATATATATATATATATATATATATATATATATATATATATATATATATATATATATATATATATATATATATATATATATATATATATATATATATATATATATATATATATATTATGAATATCAGAGGTCCCAGGACAATTATTGTGCATTTGTAGTATGTATATTTATGTAGTATATTTGGCATATTTTTTGGCATTTAGTTAATGCCAGTTAGTGGCATGTCTCTGCACCGTTTCCAGTTTGTTGATATGCTTCTTAAGATATGGGCACCATACAACTGCTGCATACTCCAACTTTGGTCTAACAAAAATTGTGAACAATTTCAAAATTTCTGTTGAAGAAATCCTGTTTCCTAGTTCTGCATCTGTTTTGGTATAACACCTCCTTTTTTTCACACCTCTATTTTTTACATTCATCAATGTTTCGGTACGTGCAATAGTATGTATTGTTTCATTGCAGATAACAGCATTTAAATTTTGTTTGTTTCTTAGACTTAGACTCGTACTACCAAGTTGCTGTTGGCAATTGGATAATTTTTTTATGAAGTCATTTGTTATTTTTTCCCCTATAGTAATTTATGCTTTTGATCTCAATTAGTTTTATATCCTAGCTTTTTAATTTTTTCCCCTTATATATTGCCATCTTATCTGTCTGCTTTACATGGCTTAAGCAGAGTCATGTCTGCTTAAGCCTTTGTTATTTTACTAATTTACCTGTTTTAATTATTATTTGTTTTCAAAGTTTAGTTTACCCCATTTTATTTGCTTTTTGCAGTACAGTACTTTACTAATAATCTTGTAATAGTAATTGGTAATGTAGCACTTGGCCTTTCTCCTTCAGAATGTATGCACACATTATAGAAAAAAGAAGAGAATACCACACAAGATGGCAGCGTATGTCACGGGCCAAAAAGCGACGCCTAAAAGAACAGGCGTCCCAGCGTGGCAAAAATGAAAATAGTGATGAGGTTGAGATTCAGTTGTTGAATCAGGATCCTTTGGCCAATGTTACAACAAACAGCATAGACGATGACCATGCTGCTTTGTCATCTAATTCAGAACCTAATATTGGTTGTGGAGCCAATGAAGATGCATCATCTCTGGAAAGTCAGAGAGAGAGAGATTGGACTTGGGACATGATTGATGAGCATGACCCAATATCATCAGAGTCAGAGAGCAGTGGTGATGAGGATGATAAATCATTATCAGATGTATTGTTAGTATGGGTTAATAAATATGGCATAACACACAATGCCATTGATAATTTATTAAAAAAATTGAGAAAACAGGGACATGCTGACTTGCCAAAAACAGCTCGTTCGTTACTGAATACAGTTAAACATATACCTACTGAGACTAAATCAGGCATGATGTATATCTACTTGGGGTTAGAGGAGGAAATGTTGAAAACTTTAAGGCTGTATCCTAAATCAACAATAAGAGATTTGGCAGAAATATCTTTAATTTGCAACATTGATGGTTTGCCAATATTTAGAAGTAAAAATGAAAGTTTATGGCCTGTTCTTTGTGCTATCAATAATGTCAAACCTATAAGAGTTTTCCCAGTAGTCCTCACATACGGAAGCTCTAAACCTAGTGATTTAGATTTTTTAAATGAATTCATTCAGGATTTGAAAAAAATTATGCACTATGGATTTAAAAATGATGACAAAACATTGCCAGTAAAACTAAAAGGAGTCATATGTGATGCCCCAGCAAAAGCAATGGTGAAGGCAATCAAACTCCACTCTGGCTACTTTGGGTGTGATAGATGTACCCAAGAGGGTGTTTGGAATGGAAGAATGACTTATCAACAAGTGAAAAATTTACAACTCATAACAGATGAAGATTTTCGTAATCAATCTAATTCTCAACATCACCATGGTAGATCACCATTCTGTGACTTAAATATAAATATGGTGAGTACTTTTCCCATAGACTATATGCATCAGATATGTCTTGGGGTTATGAAAAGGTTACTTCTTGCCTGGATACGAAATAAAAACGTAAAATTATGTGCTCGCCAAGTTGATGAAATTAGTCAGCGTCTAATTCAACTAACACAATTTGTGCCTATGCACTTTGCACGTAAACCTCGAAGTCTTTCAGAGGTTGATAGATGGAAAGCGACTGAATACAGGCAACTCCTTCTCTACACCGGTAAGATTGTACTGAAGGGAATCTTACCCAAAGAATTGTATGACCATTTCCTGACTCTGAGTGTAGCCATTTCTATTCTTGTATCACCTAAATTGATTCAGTTAAATTACAGCCAATATGCACATGATCTTTTGCTGTACTTTGTGTTAAAGGCTCGTGAGCTGTATGGTAAGGATTTTTTAGTGTACAATGTACACTGCCTAACACACATATCCTCTGATGCCAAAGAGTTTGGTAGTTTGGACAGATGTTCAGCATTTCCATTTGAAAATTACCTGCAGCAGGTTAAGAATATGGTTCGATCAAGTAAAAACCCTCTTGTTCAAATTGCAAAGAGGCTGAAAGAGATGCAGCATGCTCAAAGGATTTATACACCAAATACAGAACATAAAATATATACCAAGGCACCAAACAATGCCTATTTGCTGAATAATGAAACTTGCTGCCAAGTTTTGGACACTGTCAGTGACACCGATGAAAATGTAGACAGCATGTTCCTTTGCAGGGTATATTCGAGAAGTATACCTCTCTTTGAGAAACCTTGTAACTCCAAATTAATTGGAGCATTTAAGGTTCTTACTAGGAATTCATCCATGAAGGTGATTCCAGCAAGAAAACTAAACCGCACAGGTATGATGATCGAGACAGAAAGCGCAAATACTTTTCTGTCAATACTACATGACTTATGACAAGTACGTATTTAAATACTGTATCCATGCTTTAATAATAGTTTGAACTAATATTGTAAGTTAATGAGATTCACAATTTTGTTTTTTATTAAAGCTATTATCTTTTGACCAATATTTACCTGTTTAAAAATCCCATTACCCTGTATTTCATGAAAATTATTAATATTTTGAGAGCACATTAAGAGATAAAACTGTATTAAGCCTTTTAGTCCATACATGGCAGCTACTGTTTATACCAACCGAAAATCATTTACAAATGTGGCTAATCTATGATTGACACAATCAAGTAAATCTATTACCAACTTTATGCTAATTTCTTTTTTTGGGGAGAACAACCCTTAATAAGATTTTTCAATTTTGTAGATGACATCTGAAAAGCGGTATGCAGTGGTAGGCTTCAATGATCGTAGTGTGGGTATCATCTCCACAACCTAGATTGAAAAATCTGATGATGTAAGCATTACTTTGAAACTAAAAAATTGCATATATTGAGTTGCTTTAAAAATATTCCAAATTAGTGCTAAAATTAGCATGTAACAGTTTATTTCGACTTTTCAGGAAAAAATATTGTGCTGGTGGCCACAGAGCAGGCATACAGTTAGTGCCCAAAACCACGAAAAGCCAGACACGACAAATTGGCGAGTGCATGTCGTATCAACAATCCTATCAACAACTGGTAGGTATTAAATTTATAATTATTAAGATTTAAGATACAAGACACCTATTCATTCATTCACCATAACTTTAACACTGCAGACAAAAACAGCATTATAATTATATTTTAATCACAAGATGGGTTTCCTCATAGCTACTTAAGACTTTTGTGCCCCAGTTATAAGTTCCAAATCATGTACGTCGTTTTATTAAACATCTCTTTAGGAAGCTGATTTAAGTTATTTCTTAGTGTTCACTACTCTACTAGGTAACGATAAATATATATCTCGCTGATATATTACTAATTATATTCAATTATTACAGATGATTTTGACGTTGCAAAACGAAGATGCTTAGCTGCGGAAGACACTTCAAATGTCGAAACTGAAGACGATATGGGCTATCCTCGACAACGAAAAAGGAAACCATGCTTCAAATATGAAGAAGAGAATTCCGAGAATAACAAACGTAAGCATTGATAACCTACTACAGTAATTTAAAAAAAATTTGCAACTTGAAAAATGCCATTCAATACATTAAGCAATTTAAATAATTTCAGGCAATCATCACTCGTCTCAATCCAAGAAGAAGTGTTCGCCATCTTCATATGAGAATACACCTTCAAAAGAAATAAGTCCTCCGCAAATACCATATTATTCTGGTATATTAAGTGAATGTAAGGATTAGTAGTAAATAACATTAAAAGTTCTAAATTGGTATTTAACCATGCTTCCTTTGTTTGGTTATTTATGCTTTTGGTTTAAAAAAACTAAAAACTGCTCTAAACTTAGTTCTTGCTGTTTTTTTTTTTTTTTTTTTTAATTCCTTCTGGAAGTACTAGAAGCTTTGAGTAATTTTTATGCTTATCTGGAATTTCTGTATAGAAATATGTGTTTATTTCTAATTGTTTAATATTAAGTATATTATTCTTTTATGTGCATATGGGGTCTAGTGAACTTTTCCCACTTTGTCTAGCAGGTGCTTTTCACTTGTCACAGTTCAGGGAAATTTTGGTTTTCCTTTGATCTAGTCACTAGAAACAAGCAGGTTTGTTATTACTTTTCTTTTTGTTTGTCCCTTACGTGTTAATTTGTCCTTTATCTTACCTTTACCTTACGTGTTAATTTGTCCCTTACCTTAAGTTAATTTTTAAAATATGTATCTCATATTGACCCCCACCTCTCTCATGTTAGTTCAAACTATATTAAAGTCTTAAAAATATTATTTGGTTAAAAAGTGTTTGAAATAAACATAACTCCTTTTCAGCTAATAGAACAGTCCTACAAAAGCAGTCTCCAGTGAAGACTACACTTCACAATACACCGTTGACGCCATCAGTATTTCTTCATGAAGGTAATAAGTAATTATTTAAAATATATATCATGTTGACCCACTCTCTCATGTTGACCCTCATTCTCTCTCTCATGTTGACCTCCCTTTTCTCATGTTGAAATTTGTTTTGTTAATTTTGTTCTGTCACCTCTTCTTATTCTGTGTGTATGTGTCTGTCTGTCTCTGTATGTCTCTCTATCTTTCTTTTCTTTCTTTTTCTTTATTTATTTCTTTCTTTTCTTTTTTCTTCTCTTCTCATGTTGGCCCTCCTCTCTCTCATGATAACCCCCCCCCCCCCCTCTCTGATGTTGGCTCACCCTCTTTCTGATGTTGGGTAGTTTAAATGTGATGTAGACATATAGTATAACTTATAATATTAGTATGCAGTAGTAAAAGCTCATGAAATTTGTTGATTATACAGTACAGTAGTTAGATTTTAATAGCTAAATCTTGCAATCTTAAAGACAATGAGCTGGTCACGCCAAGTACTTCAGTCGTTAGGACTCCAAGGTCAAGGAATTTATTCGACCCAAAGTCACCAGACAAGAACGATATGAGTTTGAAAGAAATGATGCAGAATATGAGTAAGTTTTGAAAGTTTAATTAATTTATTATGTAGCCTATAACCTATATGTACCCTATGGGTGATAGGCATAAGTTTCATGTTCAAGTAGACTGCAAACTGAGCAGGTTAGATTGCTGAATTTGCTTCCAATTATATAAGCAGTTTCATAATTACTAAGAAATTATCCCATTATCTATCACATCAGTCATAGCCTACTTTTTGGGTGCTTTCTCAGTGTCATTTATTTTAAAATATACTTTATAATGCTTTTATTTTAAATGTACATTCAAGATATGTAATATAATAGCATGTACACTTTCTATATACTGTATAAATTTCCAGGTAACATGTTGCAGGCCATATACACTGAAGTGAATGAACTGAAAAGTGATGTGAATGAACTGAAAAGTGATGTGAAGATATTGAAAGCAACTTTGACTACAAAAGAAACAGACAAGATCATAGAAGATCTAATACCAAATCCTATTGCTGCAGAAGGTGATCTTAATGTTCTCAATAGGAAGTTAGCGGAATCGAGTTTCAGAACAAAATTTGTAAGTGGTATTTTAACAGTAATGTTTCCTTCAATTTTTCATCTTAAATATTACAGATATTTGCTAATTTTCTAATTAAAATTTTTTGATAGTTCATGCAGAAAAGATAAAATTGCTAAATAATAAGAATAATGATATAATCTTGTTTATATAGGATAGGATAAAATATAACACTTATGTATTTGTAAATTATGTAATATTAACACAGAGTCTTTCACACTCTCCTGAGTGCTTTCTCAAGGTCTTGAGTGTATGGTTAGGATGAGGCTTACATTTCAACGACTATATTTCTCTTGCTAATTTTGTTAGTCGTTGAGATGTATCTCTTCATAACACACACACACTTATCTGCTTGATGGGGGTCTGGGAGTTCTTCTACTCCCCAAGCCCGGCCCGAGGCTAGGCTTGACTTGAGAACTTTGGTCTAGTGCTTGGTGATTGTGGGGATTATCATAGAGGATTACATGCTGTTATGGAAATAGTCAACTAGAGGGTTATTTTGTAGACCCAGGTCAATATTGAAATCACCTCCTAGAATGATGTGATTTTTGTTGAGATGTTATTTATGATAAGATGCCTTATCATAAGTTATGATATATATATATATATATATATATATATATATATATATATATATATATATATGTTTCATTGAATTTGACCGCATATTCTGTATTTATTATTTTCTGGTTTAGGGCTTCTATCCCTCTAACTATTTTCTTAGCATCTGGGCTTAATTGAAATAGGAGTTCTCCAAAACTCATTTTCGTACTTTTAAGGTGAAGAAAAGAAGTGATTTACTATAGAGTGTATTACACTTATTTATATAATTTGCACGAAGTTTCGAACCTCCATGGTTCATTCTCAAGTGAACAGATCTTACAATACTAGTTGATTTTATACCCGCACTGGGTCAGGTGATAATACAATGAAGGTGAAAACATGGGGGGATACATAAGGGATAAATGTGAGGTGAAACATAGAGGCTGCAGAAGGCTTATTGGCCCATACGAGGCATCTCCTATCTAAACAAAGATTAATCCAGTGTAATTGGCATGTTATGTTGGACATTGTCTTCTGTGTTGGCATCGATATGTTCTTGTCTTGTCCTTACTCTCATGGTAGGTAGAGTAAATAGTTCCGTGATTTGGGTGTTCATGGTAGGTCGCTCTATTCTTATGTGAATTGCCTCAAGAATTTGTAATCTTCTTGCATCTTGGGTTTTGTCTATTATGCAAGTATTCTTGTTCAACATTTCTCTTGTTAGAAACATTTCTCTTGTTGTTCTCTCTAAGAGAACTAACTCTAAGAGAACTCTCTAAGAGTATTGTAAGATCTGTTCACTTGAGAATGAACCATGGAGGTTCGAAACGTCGTGCAAATTATATAAATAAGTGTAATACACTCTATAGTAAATCACTTCTTTTCTTCACCTTAAAAGTACGAAAATGAGTTTTGGAGAACTCCTATTTGAATTAAGCCCTGATGCTAAGAAAATAGTTAGAGGGATAGAAGCCCTAAACCAGAAAATAATAAATACAGAATATGCGGTCATATTCAATGAAACATGTTTGAAAGAAAACCTGCTGCCAGTATACACCAATATATATATATATATATATATATATATATATATAAATATATATATATATATATATATATATATATATATATATATATATATATATATATATATATATATATATATATATATATATATATATATATGTATATGTATACATACACATACATACAAATACATACATACATACACACATACATACATACATACATACATACATACATACATACATACATACATACATACATACATACATACATATATCAAAATTACTAGTGTACTACATTTTTGTTGTTGCTTTTAGGTGTTGCTTTTAACCAGTGTACGTGGGTCTGATTGTGCAACTACGGTTCGAAGAATGATGAAGAAGATAGGAACAAACGGCCTTTGGTCATTATACAGCCTAAAAGGACAAAAGAAGAAATTAGCATTTCTAGAAAAACAAGAACTATATAATGTTATTTTAAGTAAGTAACAAAAAAATTAAATAATTTTTTTTTATTTAAAATTCACTAAAAAATTAAAATTTTAAGTTCAAATTAAGTGTACATTAAGTATAAATGATTATATTTCTATCACTTGCTCTTAAGATTGTTTCATTTAATAGAGGTTGGTCATAATTGTTCTCTGCTGCTAGTACTGTAGAACTGACTGACTTAGCTATGGGAAAATGTAAACTTAATTGGTTTATCCTTTACAGTATTTTGCAGTTTATTTCATGATCCTGTGGTTAATACTTGCATAAATAGTAGATTGCAAAATGCATTTTTATATCATTAGTATTAAATAATAATAATAATGTAAATAATTGACTTTTAAACAACGTACAATTCATTGGTCGGTGAGATTATATTAGTAATATTTTTTCATTCTTGCAAAGCCTCAATAAAGCCGTTAACATGTTAATATAAACTTGATCACCTTCCACTTTTTTTCTCATGTGCTACCTACATGTACGAAACCTTATTCCTAAATGCATATCTTGTTCTGAAACTTGTCTTTTATATGTTGTGTATCACCATCTCTGGAGAGTTTTATCTGATGTGTAAATTACTTTTAATTTTACAGAATATTATTGTTATACAGAATTTGTTATATAAATAACTGTTAATTTTACAGAATCATCTATCAACGCACATCCGCAAGTTAAGGTGGAAGACGTGACCTTTCAAATTTCTGAAGTACTTAAACATGCTCCAAACAGGAGCATGTAAATCCTGTAAATCCACTCGTTCTGAAGATGTCCTAATGTCCGAAGATGTCCTAATGTCTTAACAGCAAGTGTTTCTGTCAAATTCCTTAAGGAAATATCTGAGTTCCCCATTATGACCTCTCCACAAATCAGGTTTTTCAACTGCTTCAAGCTCATTTTCTTCCAGATTATAATGCATTGCATACTTTAGTCCCAAAAAGACATGGTCACTTTTACCCAAGGGAGGGAGGTACTGAATGATAAATCTCTCCTCTTTCCTGGTAAATATAATATCCAGCATGGAGGGAACATCCCCTTCCCTCATATATATATATATATATACATGCAATTGACGATCACAAAACACTGATCATTTTATGCGGAAAATCCACAGAGAAATATGAAATGAGGTGAACGTTTCGGCTTTGTTAAAGCCTTTGTCAACACCAGACTCAATCAGTCTGGTGTTGACAAAGGCTTTAACAAAGCCGAAACGTTCACCTCATTTCATATTTCTCTGTGGATTTTCCGCATATATATATACATATATATATATATATACATATATACATATATATATATATATATATATATATATATATATATATATATATATATATATATATATATATATATATAGATATATATATATATATATATATATATTTGTGTGTGTGTAATTTATATAAACAAATAAATATTAATTAATTTTGTTAATATCTTTTCAGGGAAAACTTGCAAGTACGATTCGTATACAAGAGGGGCAACAAGAGGCAGAGGATGTCTACTAAGAAAATTCACAATTAAGTGTTTATCCTCACTCTTGATATATGGTCTTCTCTGGTCTCTTTATTTTCTCTCCTCACAAATGTCCCTTTTTTTTTAATTTCTTTTACGTTTCTCTCCTGTTTTTCTTGTCTCTTTTTATCTCTCCTTTCCTCCTCTCTTCTAACACCTCTCGTTTTCTGTCTCTTCTAGCTTCTCTCTTCCTTTACTTTTTACATTTGTGGAATTCACTTGCGTCGTTTTTATCTTGTATCTTTTTCTTATCTTGTCTTTCTCTTCAATGTTCTCTCATTTCTCTCTCCCCTCTCTGTTGTTTCTATTCTGTCTTCTCTCCCCTTGCCTTAATTTTGTTCTGTCTCCTCTCTTCTTGCATGGTGCTAACATTTGAATAAATGATTTATAATTTGTATTTTTAGTCATAGAAAAACTATAGTGTTATGTTATATAGTATATAGTGTATACTCAGGAAATTTTACTTGTTTTAGTTTTAAGTAACAATAACTGCTTGTGACGTCAAACTGATCTCAGCATGACATGAATCACAGCCTGCTTGATCATGAATTGTTTTAAGGTGCTTAATTGTCAAGTTCTCTTGAATAATATATATTTTGTCTCTCTTTTCTTTCTATCTTTCTTTTTCTTTCTCTTTCTTTCTTTCTCCTTTGTTTTCTTTCTTTCTTTCTTTCTCTTTCTTTTTCTCTTTCTCTTTCTTTCTCTTTCTACATGAATATTATACTTGACTGTTTACATTCACTTGTAGATTTTTATTTTTAGTTAATTAGTCCTAAACTTTTGATTTATAGATTTTTATTTTTAGTCACAGAAAAACTATAATGTTATATGTATACTCGGGAAATTTTACTTGTTTTAGTTTTAAGTAACAATAACTGCTTGTAACGTCAGGCTGATCTCACTCAGCATGACATGAATCACAGGCTGCTTGATCACAAAATCTATTGTGTTCACATATTGCTTATATAGATTTTTACTTTTATATTCTATTATAGATATAGTCTATATATTTCGAGCTATTACATATATTTTGTTGTATTACTCAATCTTAAATAAATATAATATTTTAATTCTCTTTTTGTACCCTATTTATTTGTAATTTACACGTACATATATAGGATGTCCATTTCTTTCTCAGATATGTCTTCTTTCTTTCTCTCCCTTTCTATTTCAGATATAATTTAAAAAATTATTATACCCTGATTTACCCTAAATGTTTTAATGTAGGTAATTAAAAGATTATAAAAAGGTTTTTTTAAATGTTATTTATTTACGTTCTAAGGTCGTATAAAAAAATTCTCAAAAAACATTTTTAAAACGTAATTATAAACGTGCTGAAAACAATGAAATGTCGTTTTTAGAACGTTTTAAAAACGTGAAAATGTTTGCTGGGAATATATCTATCTGTGTGAAATAGATTAAATCCATTTATTTGATATTCAGCTAATAGTTCTGTATTTTCTACATTCATCCATGTTTTGGTAAGTGCAATAATATGTATTGTTTCATTGCAGATTAGAGATTCAAGATAGTTCTAGATTTCCGAAGTACTGAAACGCGCGCCATACAGGCTTGGTGGATCTAGGTGCAAGGTAAAATTATTTACATTTACTTGTTTTGTATTTATATGCATATATGCATTTGTATGCATTATTCTATAGAATAATAGATCTCGTAATAATTTTGCAAAAATAGTGGCATTTACTATTTTTAAAAGATTATTAAAAAATTTACTGATATGGTGCATTCGGAAGGGCGAAGAGGGAGAACGGCCTGTTGACATAGCTCGGGTGCAGGGGGGGGGGTTGTGTAAAAGCCTGGTTTGTGCCTCGGAGAGGCTATGGGATCCAGTAAGTTCAGTAGAACTTCGGTTTCAACCCTTTTACCCTGTTGTAGCTCAGTCGATTAAGGCAGTGTCTGGGATGCTCCCGGACGCAGGTTCGAATCCTCGTCACGGCCCTTGTGGATTTGTTCATTTGATGCATCACGTTATTGTGATCTGTGTGTGTAATTCTTCACTTGCTACAGCAACAGGAATGTGTGTGTATGTATTTGTGTTGTTGAATATGACCGAAAGTGTAAGATTAATGATTCTAACACAAATCGTCTGAATATTTGTTTTTCTTCACTGTCGAGAGTAGTTAAAAAAATTTACTCGAGTTTATTTTCACACTTTATTTATGGTCCTTAAGTCCCTCTCCTTAATGCTGCTGCTGTTTCTCGCATCTTTGCATCGCTTGTATGTTTGGGGGTTTGGCCTCTTGCTATATATTGATTCCATTTGTGTGTGTTTGGGTCTCAGGCCCTCTCGCAATTTCTGTTGAACAAACCCCTTTTCCTAGTTCTGCATCTCTCCTTTGGTACAAATTTTGTTGTGCTTTTATCATATATTTCACAAAACTTGACATACATTTCATTTACTTCATGTCCTATCAGCAAGTGTTTGTCAAATTCTTTAAGGAAAGTTTATCATCCTGATTGCAGATCTCTAGCGATATTATGTCAACTTCTTGTGGATTCGCAATCATTATTTAATTTACCTTTAGGTGTTCTTTCACCAGCACAGCAACACTGTACCTCTCCCAACCAGTTTAAGATAAAAACTAAGTACTAACTAATTAACTCAATGTAACCTACCTTACCCCCAAAATGACAACCCATGTCTTCTATTTTAAACAATGCTGTTTTGTTGACCAAATTGTATTTTTGTTTTTTTCTGCAATGTTTCCCCCCCCCCCCCACCACTCTACCACCACATTGAGTTTAGTAGCTCTGTGCACGTCAGGTGCTGTTTAATATACAGACCTACTCCTCCATTTGACCTAGTTTCTCTATCACATCTATATCACTTTGTGCTTTAGCCCTGGTGGAGCTTGGTCCACCAGGGTGTTGTTTGGAGTGGCCCGCCTTTAATTGATCAACAGTCTGTTGATCAATTAAACTACAGTAGTTGGTTTTATTCACCGAATGCACCAATATGTGTTCATTCTTCCCAGATGAAGGAACTAGGTAATATTCATCATCTGAATGCACCATCTGATGCTTTAACACACTCATGATACACGAGAGGTTTAAAAAACTTTTAAAACTTTTAAAACTTTTTGACCTATGTATTTAAAAGCAATTCTAAAGTTAAAAAGTGTAGCATAGGCCCCTCGCAGAATGTTCTTAATATGATCCTCAGGTTATAGTTTTCTATCTAAAACCACCCCTAGATCTCTTTCTTGATCAGAATTCTTTATAGATCTCAGTGGCTCGATCATAGAAACTGCTCTAAATCCTTGTTGGCCTGGATTGTGGAGGTCATTGGTCTCTATAAAACTAGTAATCTGACTCCTGATCACTCTCAAATAATTTTATTATGTGGGATGTTAGTGCAACTGGTCTATAATTCTTTGCCAATGCTTGTGTTGTGTTGTGTTGTTTTGGTAGTGATGTGCAATGTGTTGTTTTGGTAGTGATTCGTCCAGTTCTGGTAGTAGTGCGGTTGTTGTGTAGTGTAGTACTTGT
>NC_091165.1:8694742-8724719 GCF_040958095.1 Procambarus clarkii
TTACTCCCAATCACTCTTACTCTCAATCACTCTTACTCCCAATCACTCTTACTCTCAATCACTCTTACTCTCAATCACTCTTACTCTCAATCACTCTTACTCTCAATCACTCTTACTCTCAATCACTCTTACTCTCACTAACTCTCAATCACTCTAACTCTCAATCACTCTTACTCTCATACTCACCCTTACTCTCAATCACTTTACTCTCACTCTTACTCATTCTGTCACCCTTACTCTCACTCTTACTCACTCTGTCACTCTTACTCACTCTTACTTATACTCACTCTTACTCACACTTACACACTCTCTGGCACTCTCACTCACCTTCAGTCACTGTTACTCACTCTTACCCACTCTCGCTCACTCTTACTCACTCTAGTTAATAAGAACACGCCAATATAAGACAACAAAACGTTTTCAGATTCTTTCTCACCACTTTCCAGCAACTTTTATAATTTATATAAATTATCTTAGGAAATAACATAAATTATATATTTAAACATGATATTAGTGTTTAGTGGAATGCATAAGGAGTCAAATTGTGTTAAAAAGAGTGATTTTTAGAAAATTTGGAAAACTACTTTTTTCTGTTCATATTATAACAAAATGGATTTTAAAGGTTTCACTCAGCCAATATATATCATTCACAATTTATTAATGAATTTTACAAAAAAACACCATAAATTTTATATTTAAACATGTAAAAACTATTTGTTTTACATTTGGAAGAAAATAATTGTAGAAAAACAATTTATAATTAAACCTTTGTGTTTGGATTTTTTGAGTAAAAGTTTCTCAAAGGCTCTCCTGCACCATTCTCAATGCAAATCATTCCCACACCTATGGGAAGAGATAGGCGAACGTTGTGTAGATGATTTGTGTTTGCTGGGGAGGAGGAAGACGAGAAGGAAGGGAAAGGAGGAGGAAGGAGGAGGAGGAGACAAGCGAGGAGGAAAGAGGAAGAGAGCGAGGAGAAGGAGCAGGAAGGAGGAAGGAGGAGGGCGAGGAGGAAGGAGGAGAGTGAGGAAGGAGGAGGGCGAGGAGGATGGAGGAGGAGAGGAAGGGGGAGCTAGGAGAAGGGCGAATAGGAAGGAGGAGGCCGAGGAGGAAGGAGGAAGACGAGGAGGAAGGAGGAGGAGGAAGAGAAGTGCGAGGAGGGAGAGGGAGGACGCGGAACAGGAGTAAGGAGGAGGGCGAGAAGGAAGGAGGAGAAGGGCGAGAAGGAAGAAGGAGGACGAGAAGGAAGGAAGAGGGCGAGGAGGAGGAGGGTGTCGAGGAAGGAGGAGGAATGAGAGCGGAGGAAGGAGTAGGAGGAAGGAGGAGGAGCGAGGAGGAAGAGAGGAGTAGCGAGGAGGGAGAGGGAGGACGCGGAACAGGAGTAAGGAGGAGGGCGAGAAGGAAGGAGGAGAAGGGCGAGAAGGAAGGAGGAGGACGAGAAGGAAGGAAGAGGGCGAGGAGGAGGAGGGTGTCGAGGAAGGAGGAGGAGAGCGGAGGAATGAGGAGGAGGAAGGAGTAGGAGGACGAGGAGAAAGGAGGAGTAGGAGGGCGAAGAGGAAGGAGGAGAGCGAGGATGAAGGAGGAGGGCAAGGAGGAAGGAGGAGGGCGAGGAAGAAGGAGGTGGAGGAAGGAGGAGGAGGAAGGCGGAGTAGGAGGGCGAAGAGGAAGGAGGAGAGTGAGGAGGAGGAGAGCGAGAAGGAAAGAACAGGAGGGCGAGGAGGAAGGAGGAGGAGGGCGAGGAGGAAGGAGGATTAGGGCGTGGAGGAAGGAGGAGAGCGAGCAGGGAGGAGGAGAAAGGCGAGGAGAAAGGCGAGGAGGAAGGAGGAGGAAGGAGGAGGAGGAGAGCGAGGAGGAAAGAGGAGAAAGAGAGCGAGGAGGAAGGAGGAGGAGGGCGAGGAGGAAGGAGGAGGGCGAGGAGAAAGGAGGAGGAGGGCGAGGAGAAAGGAGGAGGAGGGCGAGGAGGAAGGAGGAGGAGGGCGTGGAGGAAGGAGGAGGAGGGCGTGGAGGAAGGAGGTGGAGAGCGAGGAGGAAGGAGGAAGATTGCGAGGAGGAAGGAGGAGGAGGAGAGCGAGGAAGGAGTAGGAGAGCGAGGAGGAAGGAGGAGGAGGGCGATGAGGAAGGAGGAGGGCAAGGAGGAAGGAGGAGGGCAAGGAGGAAGGAGGAGGAGGGCGAGGAGGAAGGAGGAGGAGGGCGAGGAGGAAGGAGGAGGAGGAGTGCGAGGAGGAAAAAGAGGAGGAAGGAGTAGGTCTAAGAGGAAGGAGGAAGAAGGGGGAGAGGAAAGGAGGAGGGGGGAAGGAGCAGGATATCTGGGGGGGGGGGGAAGGGGGGAATTAGGTAACGGAGGAGAAGAGGAGGGGAAGAATAGCAGGGGTAGGAGTAGTACAGGTAAGAGGGGGAGGGGGAAGAGGAGGAGGAGTAAGAGAAGGGGGATGAGAAGGAAGGGGAAGAGAGGACGGGCAAGGGAAGGAGGGATGAGAAGAAAGGGGAAGAGGGTGGGGAGGGTAAGGGAAGGGGGATGAGGAGGAAGGGGAAGAGGAGAGGGAAATGAAGGGGAAGGGGAAAAGAAGGGGGAGGGGTAAGAGAAGGGGGGATGAGTAGGAAGGGGAAGAGAGGAGGGGCAAGAGAAGGGGGGATGGGAAGAAAGGGGAAGAGGAGGGGGAGGGGTAAGGGAAGAGGGAGGAGGGGGAAATGAAGGGGATGAGGAGGCATGTGAAGAGCAGGGGGAGGGGTAAGCAAAGGGGGGGATGAGGAGAAAGGGAAGAGAGGAGGGGCAAGAAGAGGGGGGATGAGGATGAAGGGGAAGAGGGGAGGGGTAAGAGAAGGAAGGGGTAGAGCAGGGGGAGGGGGTGATGGTCACTACGCGCGGGTATAACCACTGTCCCACCCGGGTGATGGTCAGCAGGCTACTACTGACCCTCGCCTGGTGGAGCCCACATCACAACCCTCGCTGCCTCTCCAACTTGCAGTGTTCACTTAATAACATTTATTTAATTCCTTAGTAAAATCGGAGATAAAGTTATGCAAAACATTATTACCTTATTCTTTATTTTTCTTGCTGTATTTGATGAAGATGAACACACCAGTCATCTACCAAGACATGCCTGTTTAATCCAGCGCCCTAACACGTCATGGCAACTCTGTAGGCCTACAGTGTACATGCTCCAGCCGTCACACAGATCCTGTTACACTCCCTACCCCATCTTCTCCTCCCCACCTTCCCCTATTCCCTCCTCCCTTCTTACCCCCTCCTCTTCCCCTTCCTCCTCCTCATTCCCTTTCTCTTACCCCTCCCCTCTTCCGCTCCTCTTTCCCTTCCTTCACATCCCCCCTCCTTATCCCACTTCCCTTACCTTTCCCCCTCCTCTTTCCCTTCTTTTACCCCTCCTCTTCCCCTTCTCTTACCCCTCCTCTTCCCCTTCTCTTACCCCTCCTCTTTCCCCCCTTCTCTTACCCCTCCCCCTCCTTAGCACCCCGTTCTCTTACTTTTTCCCCCTACACTCAGCCCCTCCTCTTCACCTTCCCTCACTACTCTTCTTCGCCCTCTCCCGTTTCCCTCTACTTCTTCTACCCCTGCTATTCTCCCCCCTCCTCTTCTCCTCCTTCACTTAGTTCCCCCCTCCCCGACGTCCTCCTCCTTCCCCTTCCCCTGTCCTCCTAGACCTACTCCTTCCTCCTCTAGCTCATCCTCCTTCCTCCTCTGCCTCGACCTCCTCCTCCTCTTCCTCCTCCTCCTCCTCCTAAATTCCTCCTCGACCTCCTCCTCCTTCCTCCTCGCCCTCCTCCTCCTCCCCCTCCTTCCTCCTAGCCCTCCTCCTTCTCCTTCCTCCTCATTCTGTTCCTTACTCCTCGCCCTCCTCCTCACCCTCCTGGCCCTCTTCCTCATTCCACCTCTCCTTCCTCCTCTCCCTCCTCCTAGCCCTCCTTCTTCTCCTTCCTCCTAATTCTGTTCCTTACCCCTCGCCCTCCTCCTCCTGGCCCTCTTCCTCATTCCACCTCTCCTTCCTCCTTGCCCTCCTCCTCCTTCCTCCTTGCCCTCCTCCTTCTCCTTCCTCCTCGCCCTCCCTCTCCTTCCTCCTTGCCCTCTTCCTCATTCCACCTCTCCTTCCTCCTTGCCCTCCTCCTCCTTCCTCCTTGCCCTCCTCCTTCTCCTTCCTCCTCGCCCTCCCTCTCCTTCCTCCTCGCCCTTCTCCTCCTTCCTGCTCACCTTCCTCTCCTCCTTCCTCCTCGCCCTCCTCCATGCTCTCCTCCTCCTTCCTCCTCGCCCTCCTCCTTTCTCCTCGTCCTCCTTCTTCCTCGCCCTCCTCCTTCCTCTTCACCATCCTCCTCGTCCTCCTTCCTCCTCGCCCTCCTCCTCTTTCCTCCTCGCCCTCCTCCTCCTTCCACCTCGCCCTCCTCCTTCCTCCTCTTCCTACTCCTTCCTCGCCCTCCTCCTCCTTCCTACTTGCCTTCCTCCTTCCTCGCCCTCCTCCTCCTTCCTCCTTGCCCTCCTCCTTACTCCTCTTCCTCCTCTTCCTTCCTCTTCGCCCTCCTCCTTCTTCCTCCTTGCCCTACTCCTCCTTCCTCCTCGCTCCACTCCTCCTTCCTCCTCGCCCTCCTCCTCCTCCTTCCTCCTCGCCCTCCTCCTCCTCCTTCCTCCTCGCCCTACTCCTCCTTCCTCCTCGCCCTACTCCTCCTTTTTCCTCGCCCTCCCCTCCTCGTTCTCCTCCTCCTTCCTCCTTGCCCTCCTCCTCCTTCATCCTCGCTCTCCTCCTTCGTCCTCGCTCTCCTCCTTCCTCCTCGCCCTCCTCCTTCCTCCTCACCATCCTCCTCGTCCTCTTCCTCCTCCTCCTCCTTCTGACCCTCCTCCTTCCTTGATCCTCACCATCCTCCATCCTCCTCCTCGCTCTCGTCCTTCCTCCTCCTTCCACCTTACCTTCCTCCTCGCCCTCCTCCTTCCTCCTCGTCCTACTGCTTCTTCCTCACCCTCCTCCTCCTACTACTCGCCTTCCTCCTTACCCTCCTCCTTCTTCCTTGCCCTACTCCTCCTTCCACCTCGCTCTACTCCTCCTTCCTCCTCCTCCTCCTTCCTCCTTGCCCTACTCCTCCTTCCCCCTCGCCCTACTCCTCCTTCCTCCTCGCTCTCGTCCTCCTCATTCCTCCTCACCCTGCTCCTCCTTCCTTCTCAACCCTCCTCCCTGCTCCTCGCCTTCCTCCTTGTCCTTCCTTCTCGCCCTCCTTGTCCTTCCTTCTCATCCTCATCCCTGCTCCTCCTCCTCCTCCTCCTTCCTCCTTGCCCTCTTTGTCCTTCCTTCTCGCTCTCCTCCCTGCTCCTCGGCTTCCTCCCTCCTCCTCCTCTTTCCTCCTAGTCCTTCCTTCTCACCCTCCTCGTCCTTGAATCTGTGGAATCTGTGGAAATGAATGAGCAAATGTGCTGGCTGCTGAAGGCTCTGAAGGAAACCACGTTGGTTTCATTTTGGATACAAATGTCCATGGAGATTCAGAATGGAAATAATTATAGTTCCGCATGCAGTGTAAGTGTAAGGAGTGTAAGAATCTGTGGTGAGAGTGATGGACACAGCCTTGACAACTATACTTCAGAGAATGTAAACATATAAACATTGAGAATGTAGGTCAACAAAAAGTCTTTAGAATCTTTCATACCGCTATTGAGCAACATTTACAATTAATATAAATTATTTTTGGGAATAATACATACATTTTATATTTAAACATGATATTAGTGTTTAGTGGAATACATAAGGAGTCAAATTGTGTTAAAAAGAGCGATTTTTAGAAAATTTAGAAAACTACTTTTTCTGATCATAGAATAACTAAATGTATTTTGAAGGTTTCATTCAGCCATTAAATATCATTCGCAATTTATTAATGAATTTTACAAAAAAACAGCGTTCAATGTAATGAAACGCCATTTTCTGGGTGAGTCCCGGAGGCTCCCCGGAGCTATCCCAGGCTGATATGCTAATGTCAGACTTTGGCATCAGTCATGTGTATGGAGTTCTTAGGCCTACCGGGGACCACGGCCAGAACCGGGCCCCCTCAGAGAGGCAAGGGGAGCAATGGCCTATAGAAGCCCCCGTGTAGTTGGAAGCATTCTATGTCTGCCATCGACCGGAACAGGCACCCAGAAAGGTAAGCGCCCCAAAACAAACCCCTATTCTGGTTAAAATTGCTACCAAAAACCGAACTAGTGGATAGAACTCCCCAACCGAAAACAAGCAAACTAGTGTGACGTCACACACTGCCGCGCCGCTGTCTGCGCAGCTCCCCCCCTCCCCGGGAGGGGGAAGGGGGAGCCCCAGACCCCCCGCGCCGGCTACCCACACCTCAGTTCTTGAGGCTGGATGTCAAAAACGCGAAAAACCGCCGACCGGAGGGAGGGAGGGATGCCGGGGAGCCTCCGGGACTCACCCAGAAAATGGCGTTTCATTACATTTCAACGCTGGTTTTCTGGGGGGAGCCCCATCGGCTCCCCGGAGCTAACTACCCACAGACAGAAAAAGAGGGACTTACCCGGGAGGCGGTCGTCGCTCACCCCTCAACTCGAAGCCGAGACAACTGGCTGCAACCGCCGACCCAAAGCAACACAGGCCCGACGAGGCCCAGGGACATTCACAAGGTAACGAGCAGCCAGGACCCTGTTCGACCGCCAAAATCCCCGCGCCCGAATATCAGACCAAGACATATTCCCAAAGATGGCAGCAAGAGCCGCGAACTTACGAACGTCATGGGCACGGGGATAGACCGCAGGCTGGCTGGACCTAATAACCCTGTGGACGACCTGAGAGACCCGAACCCGCGAACAGGGAAGAAGGGAAACCGGATCAACCCACAGCGCGTCCCCGGACACAGAAGCTGTGGCGCGCAAATAACGGCGAAGCGCTGCAACCGGACACAAAACATGATGCACCCCCGGCCTGACCAACCAAGCATCAACCACCCATGGACCCCTCCGGAACACAGCAGTCTCATTCTTCGCCAGAAAAGAAGGAGACGGCTGCAAACGAACAAAACTATCACCACGACCAAAAGAGCAGAAATCCCTGCGCCGGAGGAGAGCATGAAGCTCCCCTACCCGACCCCCAGAGGCCAAAGCCAACAAGAAAAGTGCCTTGGAAAAACAATCCTGGATCGAAGGGGCCACAACGAAACGAAGAGATGAAAGGAAAGCGAGCACTCTGTCCAAAGACCAGGACGGCTCAGGCGACGCATGAGCAGGCCGGAGGTGAAACAATGCAAGAGACAGCTTGCGAAACGGCGCAGACGTAACATCGATACTGAAAGCAAGCTGAAGCGGCTCCGCCAGCGCCGCACGATACGAAGCGACAGTGTTAGGCATAAGATGACGGTCCTGAAACAACCACGAGAGGAAGGACAAGACCACCCGAACAGACAAGGAGCTAACACGACGAAGACGCAAAAAGAAACGGAAGGACCGCCAGGAAACTTCATACTGCCGCCGAGAAGAAGCCCGCAGGTGGGACACCAACAAGGAGGCCACCTGATCACCATAGAGATGATGATAGACTCGAGTCAAAAAAACCATACGCGAAGACTCGAGGAGAAGATCGAACCAGCTACGTGACGTACCGGTCCGATCTGCTGAAAGAGGCGGAGCCGCGGGAAAACCCTCGGGTTCGGACACCGAGCAACCAGCGCCTGAAACCAAGGCTGGGCCGGCCACCAAGGGGCCAGAAGGACAACTCTCCCCCGGTAAGTCTCTAAGCGAGTCAGGACCTGGAGCAACAGCCGAACCGGGGGAAAGAGGTACAGGAACCACCACCTCGACCAGTCTAGCCGAAAGGCATCGACCCCGACGGCCTCGCAATCAGGGAAGGGCGCCGCATAAACGGGAAGACGCCGCGACCACGCCGACGCGAAGAGGTCCACTTCGGGGCGCCCAAACGTCTGGCAAAGCCAACGGAAGGACTCGTCGTCGACCGTCCACTCCGTGGAGAGGGGAACGAAGCGAGACAGGGCGTCGGCCAAGACGTTGGACACGCCCCGTACGTGAACCGCCAGGAGAGCCAAACCCTGAGAACTCAGCAGACGAGTCACCCGAAGTGACCAACCCCAAAGAGACAAGGACCGCATCGAACCCCCGCGGTTCAGGCAATGAACCACCGGAGAGCAGTCCGAATGGAGACGAATCGTCGATCCGCGGGCCACCCGAATCCTCCCCAGAGCAAACCACACTGCCGCGAACTCCCGCACCGTACTGTGAGCTCGACGGAAGGACGGATCCCAACGCCCCTGGCCGGCCTGGTGAGCACTGGTCACAAAACCCCAGCCGAGAGACGACGCATCCGTGTACACATCGAGCGAGGGCTCGGGGAGGCGCCAAGGCACTGAACCCCGATAAACCCGAAGAGGAAGCCGGTGACGCAGCAACCGACGCAAGGCCCCCGGGGGTCGAACTCTGCGATCGCGAGAGAGGCGGAAGGGGGAACCCCGAAGGAACCAGAACAGCCGTCAAAGCCAAATCCGACCCGGCGGGTAGACCACCATCGCGAAGTTCAGGCTCCCGCACAGCCCCTCGAGCAACCGCCGGGTGACCCGAGGGCCCTCCAGAAACAGACGAAGGCGGGACCGCAGCCGCAGGAGAGACTCCGGAGGGAGAGGCAAGGAGGCGGTTCGAGAGGCCCACACGAGACCCAGCCAAGTCCGAACCTGAGAGGGAACCAGATGGGACTTCCTCCAGTTCACCAAGAACCCGAACTCGGCGAGCTGGGAAAGAACCAAATCCCTGGCTAGCAAGCAAGCTGACTGGCTGGGAGCCCAAACCAGCCAGTCGTCGAGGTAGGCCAACACCCGAACACCTAGGAGACGCAAACGAGCCACCACAACCCGTGTAAGGCGCGTGAACACGCGAGGTGCCAGGTTCAACCCGAACGGGAGACAACGAAAGCGGTAACTCAGACGCCCCACAACAAAACCGAGCCAGTCCCTGAACCGCGGATGAATCGGGACATGCCAATAAGCGTCCCGGAGGTCCAGGGACACCATCCAAGCTCCCGGCTCCAAGAGGAGCCGAACCTGAGACAGCGTAGTCATCCGAAAGGAGGGGCAATGAACCCAGGGGTTCAGACGGGACAAGTCCAAATAAACCGCAGGTCCGCGCAGTCCAGTTTCGGAACCGGAAACAGACGGGAAACCCATCTGAGGGATGACGTCGTTTCGACGACGCCCAAGCGTACCCACTCCAAGACGACTCGACAGAGCGCAGGGGAAGAAACCTGCCCTGCCAGCCCCGACCCCCCAAAGGGGGGAGGGGCCACCCAACGCCACCGCAGGCCGCGAGACACGACCCGAAAGGTCCACGAATCGTGGGACCAGGCGCGGGCGAACAGCGCAAGCCGCCCCCCATCGCCCCGTCAAGGGGGCAAACCGCGAGAGGGCCGGCGACCCTTACAAGACCCAGAACCCCGCACAGCGCGAACACCGCGCCGACCAGACGAGGGAGGGTCCGCAGGAGGAGCCAACCCCAAACCTGACACCAGAGGCCTACCACGACGAGAGGAACCCCGAGCCCTGGCACGACCTTTCCAGGAAGACCCACCCCGGGGCCCCCGGAAAACCAACAAGTCCGACATCGGACGACAAGTCGCCGACGCAGCCTGAATAAACTGCGCCACGGCCGACTCCCCAAACAGGAGAGGACAAAAAGGTGAAGAACGCCTAAGAGCCAGAGCCCAAGCAGATTCCACGGAGGAACCCAGCACCGCCTGCCGACACGCGAGACGGGAAGCATAGAACAGGGAAACTGCATCCCGCAAAATCGGCGTGAACAGCTTCAACAAGGCAGCCGACGAACGCGCAGCCGAGGACAAGGTGCCTGACCCCGGGACGGACCCAAGCGTCCCCACATCCTCCACGAGCCAATCCGAAGACAGCTCCAGGAGGGAAAAGAACCGCAAGGCCGAACACAAAAGGCCCCGGGCGCACAAGTCCTCCGCCACGAGCGCCGCCGAAAGGGAGGGAACCTGCACATGGAGCTGAATAACGCCCACATCGCGGGGAAGGGCAGGGGCAAACAAGCACTCATTCAGGTACTCAAGTTCACCCCCCAGGAAAACCTGAAGCACCGGGGAAGCTTCCCGCCACTCCAGCGTGCGGGAACGACAGAAGGAATGCCAGGAATCCAGACCAAACAAGGGGCAGTCTGCTAGCCAGGACGACTCCGGAACCTCGTAACGGAGCCAGAAAGGGAACGAAGTCCCAAACCTGAACGTGGACGGATCCATTTCCGAGGCATAATCCGGGTCACGCAGGAGGTAAGCTGCAAAGGCCGCTCGCACCACACCAGGTTGGATGCGATAAGCCAAAAACCTCCGGGAGGACGGAACCGACGTACCCGGGGGAACACGGAACCGAACCTGGGGAGGGGCCGACACCAAATCCAACTCGTACGCAGAGGGGGGAAAAGAAAACCCCACTCCTTGTAACAATAAGCCCCGCTCAGTGGGAAGAAAAACCCAGGCGGGGTCCAGCGGGGCCCAAGGCCCCCAAGTCAGCCCCTCCCCTGCCTCAAGGTCCGTCACCACAGGACCTGAGGCCGAGTCCTCTCCCCAAGCCCCGACCCCACAAGACAAGGACGGAGCAGCCGGAAAAGCTGGAGGAAGGGGGGCCCACTGGTCAGACCCTGAAGCTTCGGCCGGGAGACAAGACTCGAATGCCTCTGCCGCCCCCCGGAAGGGGCAACCCCCGAAGCTGCCCGAGTCTCGAGATCAAGTAACCCCTGCTCCGACCCCGAAACCCTCAGACGCTTCGGGGCCGGAAGCAGGGGCGGGGGACCAGAACGAACAGAAGGGGAAGGACGAGGTGGTGCGGACTGAACCAGGATCGAAGCGACCCACACCCCCAAGTCCGGGTCTCGAAAAGCAAAGCGGGGCAGCCCCGGGGCATTTGGGGAAGCAACCAACCGAGCGCGTTGCAACAGACGAAACCTAGACAGCAACGCACACGCCGCCTGTACCCGAATAGAATCATCAGAGGATTGGGTAAATTGAGTCACAAGCAAGCAGCAACACTCACAGGACTCAGGGTCGAAAGTATCACCGACCCAACAGGCAGCGTGGCAGAGGCAAAAACAATGAGGGTCACCCTGAGACAAGGGGACCGAGCAACCCTCAAACTCGCACACAGCGAGTGGGGACTCCGGGGTCACATCCATCGGACCCACGCGCCCCCTAGGGGATTCCCAGGGTCCTGAGCGTTTACTTTAAGAGGACTCGCGCTCAGGTAGTCCCAGGCAGGGTGCTGCAAACCGGCGCCCAAAACTACCAAGCAAACTTCTAAAGCTGAACCCCAGGGACGTGTACACTCACGGGGACCTAGCAGGGGGCGCCACCGAGGAGAACAGTGGAAGGGCAAAAACAAACTGAATAAAATGACAGAACCCCCCACCAGGCAAAAACAAAAAGAAAAACAAAACCCCGCAAGAGGACAGCGAACCCCAAGGAACAGAGCCGGCCGCGATGTCGGGAATTACAAGCTGAGCAGCACCCTGCACCCCTACCAGTGCAAACTGCCTCTTACCCGCCGGTAACAAGGGAGAACAGAACACCCAAGAGCCCAACAGGCGGCCGAAAAACCGAAAGGTAAAACGGACCAGCAGAGGCAGACCCCGAGGAGCCTGTGGAAGGTGGCCCCAAGCCCCAAGGGCAGTACTTACAGGGCACCTAGGGAAGGCAGCCCTAGGCGCATGCAGCCCGAGTACTGAAGATAACTCCTGGCTCTCGCACCCACAAAACTAACACCACACGCAAAGCACAGTGCAGTAGCGACACCGGAGCCAGAGCACACGACCATCGCCTATAGCATCAGCCTCAAGAACTGAGGTGTGGGTAGCCGGCGCGGGGGAGCTGCGCAGACGCTGCGCAGACAGCGGTGCGGCAGTGTGTGACGTCACACTAGTTTGCTTGTTTTCGGTTGGGGAGTTCTATCCACTAGTTCGGTTTTTGGTAGCAATTTTAACCAGAATAGGGGTTTGTTTTGGGGCGCTTACCTTTCTGTGTGCCTGTTCCGGTCGATGGCAGACATAGAATGCTTCCAACTACACGGGGGCTTCTATAGGCCATTGCTCCCCTTGCCTCTCTGAGGGGGCCCGGTTCTGGCCGTGGTCCCCGGTAGGCCTAAGAACTCCATACACATGACTGATGCCAAAGTCTGACATTAGCATATCAGCCTGGGATAGCTCCGGGGAGCCGACGGGGCTCCACTCAGAAAAATCCATAAAATTTATAATTAAACATGTAAAAACTATTTGTAATACATTAGGAACAAAATAGTTGTAGAAAAACAATTTATTATAAAACCTATGTGTTTGGATTTTTGGATTAAAAGTTTCTCAAAGGCTCTCCTGCACCATTCTCAATGCAAGTCATTCCTACACCTATGGGAGCAGATAGATGAATGTTTTCTATACGATTTGTGTTTGCTGGGTTTTCTTGCTAGATACGTTATTTTGTGTGGAATTAAATTGGTTTCCGAAACTTATAACCAAAACCTACGTACTTAACCGTAATTTGAAAATTTGTGACGCTGTTTGAACCCTAATTTGAAACTTTGTGATGCCTTTTATACCCTAATTTGAAACTTTGTGACACCTATTTTACCCGAATATGAAGCTTTGTGACACCTTTTGTACCCTAATATGAAACTTTGTGACCCCCTTTTGTACCCTAATTTGAAACTTTGTGACACTTTTTATAAAGTGTTTCAAGTTAAAATGCTCAAATATGAATAAAATGGGAAATGTAAAAATATAAAAATATATTTCTACATTTGGTACAATAAAGCATCATAATAAAGGTGGGTTCATCATTTCTATTCATTTATCATTTGTAGTAGCATAGTGTAGTGGCCTGGTGTAGTAGCCTGGTGTAGTGGCCTGGTGTAGTGGCATGGTGTAGTGGCCTCGTGTAGTGGTGTAGAAGCCTGGTGTAGTGGCATTGTGTGGTGGCATGGTGTAGTAGACTGGTGTAGTGGTGTGGTGTAGTGCCGTGTAGTAGCCTGGTGTAGTGGCATGGTGTGGTGACGTGGTGTAGTGGACTGGTGTAGTAGTCTGGTGTAGTGGCGTGGTGTAGAAGCGTGGTGTAGTGATGTGGTTTAGTAGCGTGGTGTAGTAGCATGGTGTAGTAGCGTGTAGTGGCATGGTGTAGTAGCCTAGTGTAGTGGCATGGTGTAGTTGCCTGGTGTAGTGGCATGGTGTAGTAGCCTGGTGTAGTGGCATGGTGTAGTAGCCTGGTGTAGTGGCATGGTGTAGTAGCCTGGTGTAGTGGCATGGTGTAGTAGCCTGGTGTAGTGGCATGGTGTAGTAGCCTGGTGTAGTGGTGTAGTAGCCTGGTGTAGTGGTGTAGTAGCCTGGTGAAGTTGTGTGGTGTAGTTGCGTGGTGTAGTGGTGTGGTGTAGTGATGTGGTGTAGTTGGTTGGTGTAGTGGCATGGTGTAGTGGTGTGGTGTAGTGGCGTGGTGTAATAGCCTGGTGTTGTAGCATGGTGTAGTGATGTGGTGTAGTAGCATGTAGTGGCATGGTGTAGTAGCCTGGTGTAGTAGCGTGTAGTAGTGTGCTGTAGTAGCCTGGTGTAATAGCCTGGTCTAGTACCGTGGTGTAGTGGCATGGTGCAGTAGCCTGGTGTAGTGGCGTGGTGTAGTAGCCTGGTGCAGTGGCATGGTGTAGAAGCCTGGTGTAGTGGTGTGGTGTAGTCGTGCGGTGTAGTAGCGTGATGTAGTTGCCTGGTGTAGTGGCATGGTGTAGTGGCGTGGTGTAGTTGCCTGGTGTAGTGGTGAAGTGGCGTAGTGTAGTAGCCTGGTGTAGCGGCATGGTGTAGTAGCCTGGTGTAGTGGCATGGTGTAGTAGTCTGGTGTATTGGCATGGTGTAGTGGTGTGGTGTAGTAGCCTGGTGTAGTAGCCTGATGTAGTACCCTGGTGTAGTGGTGTGGTGTAGTAGCCTGGTGTAGTGGTGTGGTGTAGTAGCCTAGTGTAGTGGTGTGGTGTAGTAGCCTGGTGTAGTGGCATGGTGTAGTGGCGTGGTGTAGTAGCCTGGTGTAGTGGCGTGGTGTAGTAGCCTGGTGTAGTGGCATGGTGGTGTAGCCTGGTGTAGTGGCGTGGTGTAGTAGCCTGGTGTAGTGGTGTGGTGTAGTAGCCTGGTGTAGTGGCGTGGTGTAGTAGCCTGGTGTAGTGGCGTGGTGTAATAGCCTGGTGTAGTGGCGTGGTGTAGTAGCCTGGTGTAGTGGTGTGGTGTAGTAGCCTGGTGTAGTGGCGTGGTGTAGTAGCCTGGTGTAGTGACGTGGTGTAGTAGCCTGGTGTAGTGGCGTGGTGTAGTAGCCTGGTGTAGTGGCGTGGTGTAGTAGCCTGGTGTAGTGGCGTGGTGTAGTAGCCTGGTGTAGTGGCGTGGTGTAGTAGCCTGGTGTAGTGGCGTGGTGTAGTAGCCTGGTGTAGTGGCGTGGTGTAGTAGCCTGGTGTAGTGGTGTGGTGTAGTAGCCTGGTGTAGTGGTGTGGTGTAGTAGCCTGGTGTAGTGGCGTGGTGTAGTAGCCTGGTGTAGTGGCGTGGTGTAGTAGCCTGGTGTAGTGGCGTGGTGTAGTAGCCTGGTGTAGTGGTGTGGTGTAGTAGCCTGGTGTAGTGGCGTGGTGTAGTAGCCTGGTGTAGTGGCGTGGTGTAGTAGCCTAGTGTAGTAGTGTAGTGGTGGTATAGTAGTAGTTGTAGTAGTGTAGTGATGGTGTAGTTGTAGTAGTGTAGTGGTGGTGTAGTTGTAGTAGTGTAGTGGTGGTGTAGTTGTAGTAGTGTAGTGGTGGTGTAGTTGTAGTAGTGTAGTAGTAGTAGTGTAGTAGTAGTTGTAGAAGTAAAGTAATGCGGTGTAGTAGCATGGTGTAGTAGCCTGTAGTGGTGTGGTGCAGTGGTCTGTTGTAGTGGCGTGGTTTAGTAGCATGTAGTAGCCTGGTGTAGTGGAGTGGTGTAGTGGCATGGTGTATTGGTATAGTGTAGTAGTCTGGTGTAGTGGCATGGTGTAGTAGCCTGGAGTAGTGACGTCGTGTAGTAGCCTGGTGTAGTGGTGCGGTGTACTGGTGTGGTGTAGTGAGGGTGGCAGCGGAGGTGTTGGGGGTGGCAGCGGAGGTGTTGGGGGTGGCGGTAATGGTGTTCGGAGGGGGGGGGGGGGGCCGTGGTGGTGTTGGGTGTGGCAGCAGTGGTGTTGGGTGTGGCAGTGGTGGTGTTGGTGTGGCAGTGGTGGTGATGGGGGTGGCAGTGCTGGTGATGGGGGTGGCAGTGGTGGAGTTGGGGGTGGCGATGGTGGTGTTGGAGGTGGCGGCGGTGGGTTATGGGGTGGCGGCGGTGGTGTTGGGGATGGCGGCGGTGGTGTTGGAGGTGGCGGCGGTGGTGTTGGGGATGACGATGGTGGTGCTGGGGATATCGGCGGTGGTGTTGGGGGTGGCAGCGGTGGTGTTGGGAGGTGGCGGTGGCGGCGGTGTTGGGGGGTGGCAGCAGTGGTAGTGTCCGGGGCGGTGGTGGTGTTGGGAGGTGGCAGCAGTGGTAGTGTCCGGGGCGGTGGTGGTGTTGGGAGGTGGCAGCAGTGGTAGTGTCCGGGGCGGTGGTGGTGTTGGGAGGTGGCAGCAGTGGTAGTGTCCAGGGCGGCGGTGGTGTTGGGGGTGGCGGCCGTGGTGTAGGGGGTTGTGGTATAGTGGCAAGTAGTGGCGTGGTGTTGTGGCGTGTAGGGTGTGTAGGGGTGTGTAGGGGCGTGTAGTGGCGTGTAGGGTGTGTAGGGGCCTGTGTTGGCGTGGTGTTGTGGCGTGTAGTGGTTTGCAGGGTTGTATAGTGGCGTGTAGGGGCGTGTAGGGTTGTGTTGAGGGGTGTGTAGGGGCCTGTAGTGGCGTGTAGGGTTGTGTAAGGGCGTGTAGTGGCGTGTAGGGTTGTGTAGGGGCCTGTAGTGGCGTGTAGGGTTGTGTAGGGGCGTGTAGTGGCGTGTAGGGTTGTGTAGGGGCGTGTAGTGGCGTGTAGTGGCGTGTAGGGTTGTGTAGGGGCGTGTAGTGGCGTGTAGGGTTGTGTAGGGGCGTGTAGTGGCGTGTAAGGTTGTGTACGGGTTGTGTAGGGGTTGTGTAGTGGCGTGTAGGGTTATGTAGGGGCGTGTAGGGTTGTGTAGGGGCGTGTAGTGGCGTGTAGTGGCGTGTAGGGGCGAGTAGTGGCGTGTAGGGTTGTGTAGGGGCGTGTAGTGGCGTGTAGGGTTGTGTAGGGGCGTGTAGTGGCGTGTAGGGTTGTGTAGGGGCGTTTAGTGGCGTGTAGGGTTGTGTAGAGGCGTGTAGTGGCGTGTAGGGTTGTGTAGGGGCGTGTAGTGGCGTGTAGGGTTGTGTAGGGGCGTGTAGTGGCGTGTAGGGTGTTGTAGGGGCCTGTAGTGGCGTGTAGGGGCCTGTAGTGGCATGTAGGGTTGTGTAGGGGCGTGTAGTGGTGTGTAGGGTTGTGTAAGGGCATGTGTTGACGTGGTGTTGTGGCGTATAGGGGTGTGTAGTGGCGTGTAGGGGTGAGTAGTGACGTGTAGGGGTGAGTAGTGACGTGTTGGGGCATGTAGTGGTGTGGGGTAGTGGCGTGATGTATTGGCGTGTAGGGGCGTGTGTTGACGTGGTGTAGTGGCATATAGGGTTGTGTAGGGGCGTGTGTTGGTGTGGTGTAGGGGCGTGAAGTGGCGTGTGGTGGCGTGTAGGCATGTTTAGTGGCGTATGTTGGCCATGTAGGGGAGAGTAGTGGCGTGTAGTGGCGTACAGGGTTGTGCAGTGGCGTATAGTTGCGTACAAGGTTGTGTAGGGGCGTGTAGGGGGATGTTGTGGCATGTAGGGGTGTGTGTTGTCGTTTGTAGGGGCGTGTGAAGTGGCGTGTGGTTGCGTGTTGGGGCGTGTCGGGGCGTGAAGCGGCGTGTCGGGGCGTGAAGCGGCGTGTCGGGGCGTGAAGTGGCATGTAGGGGCGTGTAGTGGCGTGTAGGGGTGTGTTGAGGCGTGTATCGACGTGAAGTGGCGTGTAGTGGCTTGTAATGGCGTGTTGTAGGGGCATGTAAAGGCGTGGTGTATTGGCGTGTAGAGCGTGTAGGAGCGTGTAGGGTTGTGTATGGTTGTGTAGTGGCATGTAGTGGCGTGTAGGGGCGTGTAGGAGCAGCGATCACGTGTTTACAAGACAAGGCCTACAGGCAGATTGAAGGCGGCCTCTGGAGGTCCGGTTGCGGTGTTCGAACTTGTATGTTGATACTGGCTTCCTATCTCTCCAGGACCGCCGTGATCGTGATCCTTGCAACATCTGTCCTCTCGCCTCTATCGTGCTTTAACTTTTACCCCTACTGCGGTTCCTGTTCCTCTTCACCACCTCCCTCTTTCTGTCCGGTTATCTCGCTTACAGAATTCTCTTTCCGTTCGTATTTCTAATATTTCTTCTCGTGTTGATCCTTCTTTGCCCCCGTGGAGAGTCCCCCTTCCGCAGTTTTGTTCATCCTTGACCCACATCACTAAAGCTTTTGCCACTCCTACGGGTCTAAAACGCCTTTTCCTTGAGCACTTTTCTTCTCACTCGTACTCCGTTTCAGTCTTCACTGATGGGTCTAAGTCTGCAGACAGTGTTGGCTACTCTGTTGTTTTTCCTGATCACACTTATATATATATATATATGCTATTCTCTATGCTCTTCGTCTCCTGCTTTCTCGTTGTCACTCTTCCTTTGTAGTTGTTGTTGACTCTCGTAGTGCCCTCATGGCTCTCAGGTTCTTTAATCCGGTTCATCCAGTGGTTGTCGAGATCCAGCATTGGCTATTTCTTGTTCACAGTAAATTTAAGTCGGTTGAGTTTTGTTGGATTCGCAGCCATATTAGTGTCGCTTTTAAATGAGCGTGCGGATGCTGCCGCCAGGGAAGCAGTCTGCTCATGTCCCATCTCTCGTAAAGGTATTCCTTATTCCGACTTTTACCCGGTTATCCATTCCTCCATCCTTACCCGTTGGCAGGCTTGTTGGTCGTCTGTTACTGGTAACAAACTACATTCTCTTAAAGGTTCTGTGTCCTCATGGCTGTCCTCCTACCACCGTAACTGGCGATGGGGAAACAGCTCTGGCGAGGTTGCGTATTGGCCATACTCGCTTAACTCATGGTCACTTAATGGAGCATCGCCCTGCTCCTTATTGTCCTACTTGCATTGTCCCTCTTACGGTCCTGCATATCCTTGTTGAATGTCCTGACTTCTGGGACGAGCATGTGTCTCTTTTTCGGACCGTCCTCCGCGGTCGCTTGTCTCTTGGTAGTATTCTCGGTGACACGGATACTTTTCATATCGTTCGCTTTATGCGTTTCTGTTCCCGTATTGGCGTCCTTGGTGATATTTACCGCCCTCTGATTATCCCGCACATTATATGGCACTACATAACTTTCCCAGTTTGGTGCCTTCTTTTTGATAATTACTTATTTACTTGCTGGGTGTTGTGGCATTTAGGGTGTGTAGGGGCGTGTAGTGGCGTGATGTGGCATGTAGTGGCGTATAGTGGCATGTTGTGGCGTGTAGTGGCGTGTTGAGGCATGTAGAGGCGTGTGTTGGCGTGGTGTAGTGGCGTCTAGGGTTGTGTAGGGGCGTGTAGTTGCGTGTTGCGGTGTGTAGGGGCGTGTTGTGGCGTGTTAGGGCGTGTAAGGTTGTGTAGTGGCGTGTAGGGTTATGTACGGGCGTGTAGAGTTGTGGTGTGCAAGGGTGTGCAGTGGCGTGCAGGGATGCGTAGGGGCGTGTAGTGGCCTGCAGGGTTGTGCAGTGGCATATAGTGGTGTACAGGGTTGTGCATTGGGGTATAGTGGCGTGTAGTGGCGTACAGGGTTGTGTAGGGGCGTGTTGTGGTGTGTAGTGGCGTGTAGTGGCGCACAGGGTTGTGTAGGGGCGTGTAGTGGCGTGTGTTGGCGTGTAGTGGCATGGTGGTGTGGCGTGTAGGGTGTGTAGGGGCGTGTAGTGGCATGTAGGGGGCATGTAGTGGCGTGGAGGGGCATGTAGTGGCGTGGAGGGGCGTGTAGTGGCATGATGTAGTGGTGTTTAGGGTTGTGTAGGGGCGTGTATGGTTGTGTAGGGGCGTGTATGGTTGTGTAGGGGCGTGTATGGTTGTGTAGGGGCGTGTGTTGGCATTGTGTTGTTGTGGCGTATAAAGGGTGTGTAGTGGCGTGTAGGGGCGTGTAGGGGGCCAGTAGTGGCGTGGTGTAGTTGCGTGTAGGGACGTGTTTTGGCGTGGTGTAGTGGCATGTAGCGGCATGAAGTGGCGTGTAAGGGTGTGTATTGGTATGTAGGGGTGTGAAGTTGAGTGTAGTGGCGTGTAGGGTTGTTTAGTGGCGTGTAGGGGCGTGTAGTGGAGTGTAGGGGCATGAAGTGGCATGTAGGGTTGTGTAGTGGCGTGTGCTTAGTGGCGTGTAATGGCGTGCAGGGTTGTGTAGGGGCGTGTAGTGACGTGTAGGGGCATGTAGTGTTGTGTAGGGGCGTGTAGGGGCATGGTGTTGTGGCGTGCAGGGGTGTGAAGTGGGTGCAGGGATGTGTAGGGGTGTGTAGGGGAGCTTAGTAGCGTGTAGTGGCATGCAGGGTTGTGTAGAGGCGTGTGTTGGCGTGTAGTGGCGTGTTGGGGCGTATAGTGGCGTGTAGGGGCGTGGAGTGTAGTGGCGTGTAGTGGCGTGTAGTGGCGTGTAGGGGCATGTAGTGGTGTGTAGTGGCGTGTAAGGGTGTGTAGTGGCGTGTTGTGGCGTGTAAAGGCGTGTAGTGGTGTGTGTTGGCGTGGTGTAGTGACGTGATGTAGTGGCATGTAGAGTTGTGTAGGGGCGTGTAGTGGTGTGTAGGGTTGTGTACTCACCTAGTTGTGCTTGCGGGGGTTGAGCTCTGGCTCTTTGGTCCCGCCTCTCAACTGTCAATCAACAGGTGTACAGGTTCCTGAGCCTATTGGGCTCTATCATATCTACACTTGAAACTGTGTATGGAGTCAGCCTCCACCACATCACTTACTAATGCATTCCATTTGTCAACCACTCTGATACTAAAAAAGTTCTTTCTAATATCTCTGTGGCTCATTTGGGCACTCAGTTTCCACCTGTGTCCCCTAGTGCGTGTGCCCCTTGTGTTAAACAGCCTGTCTTTATCAGCCCTGTCAATTCCCTTGAGGATCTTGAATGTGGTGATCATGTAGTGGCGTGTAGGGTTGTGTAGTGGCGTGTAGGGTTGTGTAGTGACGTGTAGGGGCGTGTAGGGTTGTGTAGTGGCGTGGAGGGTTGTGTAGTGGCGTGTAGAGTTGTGTAGTGACGTGTAGGGTTGTGTAGTGACGTGTAGGGTTGTGTAGTGACGTGTAGGGGCGTGTAGGGTTGTGTAGTGACGTGTAGGGTTGTGTAGTGACGTGTAGGGGCGTGTAGGGTTGTGTAGTGGCGTGAAGGAGCGGCGACTACGTGTTCACAAGACCAGGCCTAAAGGCAGACTGTGGTCTCTGGGGGGTATTGGCGGTGTTCGAAATATCAAACTATACCTCAACATTATAGCATCTGAATTCAGAAATATTTCTATCAATTTTTTAATTTTTAAACCCGTAATAATATTAATGCATTGACATGTCTTATTTCCTTTCTGCATATATAGGACGTTTTTCTATATATACCACATTTTGTTTCATAATTTGAAAACTCTTGGGAGTGTTCAGACACGGTCACCGCGGACGACCGTTACGGTCCTGACTACACCCCCCTTCCTCCTCATCCCTCCCTTCTCTTACCCATCCCCTCTTCCCCCCTTCTCTTACCCCTATCCTTACCTTCCCCCCTTCTCTTTCCCCTCCCTTGCTCTTCCTCACTCATCCCCTTCTCTTGCCCCCTCCCACTTCTCTTCCTCTTCCACTTTATCCTCCTTCTCTTACCACTTCCCTCTTTCCCCCTCCTCCTCCCCCTTCTCTTACCCCTTGCCCCTCTTCCTTCCTCTTCCCCTTCCTTCTCATCCCCCTTCTCTCACTTCTCCTCCTCTTCGCCCTCCCCCTCTTACCTCTAATACTTCTACCCCTGCTATTCTCCCCCTCCTCTTCTACTCCGTCACTTAATTCCCCCTCCCCGACGTCCTCCTCCTTGCACCTTCTCCTTCCCCCTCTTCCTCCTTCCTCCTAGACCTACTCCTTCCTCCTCTACCTACCTCTAACAGAGGTCCCAAGACAGAGCCTTGAGGCACTCAACTTACAACATTTTCCCACACTGACTTAACACCATTTATACTAACTCTGTTTCCTTGATTCCTGGCTGTGCTGCCAGAGGGTGCAGACATCGGGCTTGAGCTGTCAGTCGTTGTTTGCCGTTGCCGAGTGGTGGTTTGCTGTGGGAAATGTGGAGTGCCTGCTAGTTGGGGCTCCGCCTTGCAGTATGGAGGTCGCTGGTGGTAGCGGTATTCGACGGGTGGATACTGTATGGCTGGATTTTTCTGCTGCTGTGGACTGTCCCATTGTGGAGATTGCTCTCCTGGACGTGCTCAGTGTCGACGTCTCCGATCTCCTGGGACTCGAGAAGTTATCGCCTACCCGTGTTGCGGTGTTGTTTGCCACGTCACATGTTTACCAGGAGTTTGCGGCTAGCTGGGATGCACGCTCGCTTCCTCTTCCGGCTTCGGGTGTGTCTGTGGAGATCTCGGATCACTGGGGGTGCCCTTGTCGTTTGTGAGTGTTCACGGTGTGCCGGTGACCTTTCCGAGGCGCACCTCATGTCATTGTTTATGTGGTAGTCTACCCTTCCGCCTGCTGTGTCTCTTCCTTCACCGAATCCGGTCTCCTTGGATGGTAGTGGCTTTTTGCCCCGTGTCGTTGAGGCTGCCGTTCTGCATGGTCGTGCTGCCCCAGCTGTGGGGGGCTGCCGTTGGTTCTTCTGGGGCACCGCTTGCAGGGGGTGACAGTTCCGACGATCAACGGCCTATTTCTAAGCGACGTCGTTCGGCTCGGGTGCGTCACCTCGCCGGATGTGGGCAGAGGAGCGTGATGCTGTGGGCGACGTTGCGCTGCCTCCTGTGGTGCCTTCTGTGTGGAAGCTGTGCTCCTTGTTGGTGGCTCTCCTCATTGGGCGGGTGCCCCTGGTGACCGCGACCTCGTAGTGGTGTTGTCGAAAGATGTGCGACGGGGGCCTCTGCTCCTGTTCCAATTGGTGGGAGCACTGGGGCGCCCGCGGAGCCACCCTCCGTGGTGCTCTGTGCGATGCCCGACGTCGAACACGGCGGCCCGCCCAGCAAACACAAATCATCTACACAACGTTCGCCTATCTCTTGCCATAGGTGTGGGAATGATTTGCATTGAGAATGGTGCAGGAAAGCCTTTGAGAAACTTTTACTCAAAAAATCCAAACACAAAGGTTTAATTATAAATTGTTTTTCTACAATTATTTTCTTCCAAATGTAAAACAAATAGTTTTTACATGTTTAAATATAAAATTTATGGTGTTTTTTTGTAAAATTCATTAATAAATTGTGAATGATATATATTGGCTGAGTGAAACCTTTATAATCCATTTAGTTATAATTTGAACAGAAAAAAGTATTTTTCCAAATTTTCTAAAAATTGCTCTTTTTAACACAATTTGACTCCTTATACATTCCACTAAACACTATATCATGTTTAAATATATAATTTATGTATTATTCTCTAAAATAATTTATATAAATTATATAAGTTGTTGGAAAGTGGTGTTAAGGATTCTGAAAACATTTTGTTGTGTTAATATGTTCTTATTAACTATGTCTCAAGTTCACAGTTTATCAAACAAGAATATTAACATTCGTCAACTCTTAAAATCTTATATGTTATCTTGCTGGTGCAAAAAAGGGTGAATCTTTAGGAACAGCTATAGTATCTATATATCACAAATGGTGTTTTCCCTAACTCAAACAATGTAGGGTTTATTATTCTACACATATTTCTAATGACTCTTAGATGTTTACATTCTCTGAAGTATAATTGTGAAGGCTGTGTCCATCACTCTCAACACAGATTCTTAAACTCGTCTCTGCAGGTTCAACTATATAATTAGTTTCCATTTTGAATTTCCATGGACATTTGTATCCAAAATGAAACCAATGTGGTTTCCTTCAGCGCCTTCAGCCAGCACATTTGCTCATTCATTTCCACAGATTCCAACAAGGTAGGGGATTTACAGAAATTTGTATATTCATATTGTTATATATTAAAAATATGAATGCAGTTCAATATGATAAGACAAATACATGAGTTTATGATAAATTCGTTTTCTGTGATATACCATTGATATGCTCTTTTTTTCTTTAAACGGCAGACTAAACTAAAGTGCTCACATCAACAGATTTGATGTATAAATGGTCAACGCTCAACAGAGTTAGTATAAATGTATTAGTATAAATCTTACTTGTCTCATTGTTAATTCACATTCAATGTCAACTTGTGGTTTTGATGTGGCACGTTTGGCCAAGACACCCCACCCCATTATGCACCCCATACCCATCTTGTGGGCGGTTGTGGAAAGGGTTACAGAGGCACATAATGGGCTCAGGGACTGAACCCCACAATTCATTTAGCTAAGCAAGTTACAATCTTGATGAGCTAGTTACAAAATTCAATATAAGTCATCACATCAACAATGGGTTCGAGATCGACCTCAAGTACAGGTTCTAAATTAAGCAACTGACATATGTGGAGAGCTAGTATCAAAATTTATATGTTTGTCCTGCACACCGTCCCCCATCCAGTGGGCAGCGGTGGATAGGTTACAATCACTTAGTTGTTATCTACAGTTAGCAAACTGGGGATATTTGGCTAAAATTTCTGGTAGCAGATCATTTTGAATGAAATATTGACACATCGCTGGAACATTGGTTATAGAATTGTCTCTAAATTCATGTATCTTTTCGCACTCCATCACATAGTGACGGAGGGTGTGCGAATAATTTTGTTGACACAGTTTACATTTGGTCAGGTCTACATCAGCAGATAATGAGAATTCCCAGAGATACTTGTAACCGAGTCTAAGCCGAGCAGTAGTAACATCTAGAAGTCTGCTGATTTTATTGGATGATCCATAGATGTGTGGCTCCTCTTGTATGATATGTATGATAGATGGAATTACTAGTTCCAGTTTCTAGGCAGGCGATGAGTACTCACAATAACCTTAATTAAGCGTCAAAACAAAAATGTGTATACTCTTTTTACTCTCCTGACCTTAGTTCTCGAGCTATGTATTTCATTTTGGTACCAACGTGTTCGCAATAACATTCTCTAGAAGAAAATCAGCAAAAACGGTCACCAAAAGTTATATGAATACCAGCACCCAATAAATACCTACGTAGATGACTCGCCGTGAGTGCCCAAGAGCAACAAAATGTTTTTACTCTTGGGATTGTTATCACTTCCACACTTGTCCTACAGCGTTAATTTTGGTATCAATGTACTCGCAATGAAATTCCCAACACGGTGATATGAATATAAACGTAGAATAATGGTCGCTGCCCACCCGCAAGAGTGTGGGAAGTGGCGGAACTGTTACCCAGTATTGGTGACAAGACGACACATGGGCGATACAGTGCTTTGAAAGTTTATAATTATATCACTGTCCTGACATTATTATTGTATGTACGTCATTCATTTTTGTGCCAATGTTTTCGCAATAGAATGTTCTATGAGCCCGTAGGTAAAAAAGAGCAACAAAGCGTAAGATAGAATAGCACCATATATAAAACAACGCTGGTACATATCAGTGAGCGTCAAACACACACGAAATGTGTGTGTTTGATGGTGGTCAAACGATGTTTGATGTGTTTGATCAGGTGATGTCCTGATCCGCATAATTAAAGTATGAATTATGTTGAGAAAAAATAAGAAAAAAGGGAAAAAACAGGGGTGGGAGAAACATGACAGAAAAAGAGTAAAAATACAATTTGGTCAACAAAACAGCATTGTTTAAAATAAAAGATATGGATTGACATTTTGGGGGTTAGGTTGGTAGGTTACATTGAGTTAATTAGGTAGTACTTAGTGTTTATCTGTTATAGATAGGAGCTGCCTGGTATGGGCCAATAGGCCTTCTGCAGTTACCTTTGTTTTTATGTTTTTGCCCTGTAACCTAAATGGTTAGAGAGGCACATATATGGGCTTAGGGACTGAACCCCACACTACATTTAGCTAAGCTGGTTACAATCTTGATGATATAGTTACAAAATTCTGTATAAGTCGTCACATTATCAATGGGTTCGAGATCAACCACAATTTCCTGAATAGATATAACAAAGGGGATATTAATAGGGTATTAAAATTGTCAACACAAGATAGAACACGAAACAATGGGTATAAATTGGATAAGTTTAGATTTAGGAAAGACTTGGGTAAATACAGGGTCAGTAACAGGGTTGTTGATTTGTGGAATTTTTCTTAACTTATAAATTTATCTTTATTTATCTTAAACTGGTTGGGAGAGGTACAGTTTTTAACATAATTGGGAAGGTCATTCCACATTCGAGGTCTCTTGATTTGTAAAGCATTTCTAGTTTGACTAAGTCGTACTCTTGGAATATCAAATAGGTATTTGTTTCTGGTGTGGTGCTCATGGGATCTGTTACAACCTTCTAGGAAGCTTTTAAGGTCAGGATTGACATTACAGTGCAGCGTTTTATATATATAAAATACACATGAGAGTATGTGCAGGGACTTAATATCTAACATATTCAGAGATTTGAGTAAGGGGTCCATATATACTGCCCGGTTGCCTGAAATGCTATAGGCCTACTATAGTGGCTTTAGGTATTGTATGCACTAGCTCTATCTATAAATCCAACATTATGTTTGTAAATCAACTATGTATGTACTTTCCTGAATAAAATTGACTTTACTGTACACTTATATTCTCTCTAAACTTATTTCAATTTCAATTTCAATTTCAATTTCTTATATTCTCTGTGGATTTGTTACCCCTATCGTTTGGGAGAAAAAAAATGACTAATACGTTCGGCGAATGACTTTGACTTCAACTTCACTTTGACTTCGTTCATGTCATCGTATTTTCCGTAATATATAAAGGTTATGACAATGCAATTATATTATTGTGTGCAAATAAGTTTGAAATTTCATGTACCCTAAAAATATTAAAATAAAGAATAAGAATAATTAAATAATTGTTGTAGTAAATTGTCACACGTTCATCATACGCAAACGAACACACAGTTTGGAGCGTCAGTACAAGACCGCCGCCATTTTAAAACACGGCTTCGAATGTAAGTAATGTTTTTCTCGTACTAACACTGTGTTATACAATAGATTTGGTCTTGAATTCACAAATTTAGTTGTTACATCTGACAGAGTATGTTAGACGGTGTAATGCTGGTCCATGTTAACGTATTTGTGGGCTTGGTTGGTTTAAATGTGGAGGCGAGGCCTGGCAGTGCTGGTGTATGTGGAGGCGAGGCGAGGCCTGGCAGTGCTGGTGTATGTGGAGGCGAGGCCTGGCTGTGCTGGTGAGTATGTGGAGGCGAGGCCTGGCAGTGCTGGTGTATGTGGAGGCGAGGCCTGGCAGTGCTGGTGTATGTGGAGGCGAGGCCTGGCTGTGCTAGTGTGTATGTGGAGGCGAGGCCTGGCTGTGCTAGTGTGTATGTGGAGGCGAGGCCTGGCAGTGCTGGTGTATGTGGAGGCGAGGCCTGGCTGTGCTAGTGTGTATGTGGAGGCGAGGCCTGGCTGTGCTAGTGTGTATGTGGAGGCGAGGCATGTACAACACTCCCCAATAGGAAGAAAACCCACTGGGTTCTAGGCTAGGTTAGGCTTATCTGTAATAATTGAATTAAGCCTAGCAAAGCCTAGAACCTAGTTCAGTAATTTAAAAAATGTTGTAACTTGAAAAATGCCATTCAATACATTACACAATTTAAATATTTTCAGGCAATCAACACAACCCTCATGTTGGCTAACCCTCTCTCATGTTGGTCAATAATTTAATTATTTTTTTATGGAGTAATCTTTGCTGTTGAAATGTAGTCTTTTTGAGACTACATTTCAAATGTAGTGTGTGTGGAGGCGTGTATGTTAGGTATTACCTAATATACACGGTGTAATATATCTATCTGTGTGAAATAGATTAAATCCATTTATTTGATATTCAGCTAATAGTTCTGTATTTTCTACATTCATCCATGTTTTGGTAAGTGCAATAATATGTATTGTTTCATTGCAGATTAGAGATTCAAGATAGTTCTAGATTTCCGAAGTACTGAAACGCGCGCCATACAGGCTTGGTGGATCTAGGTGCAAGGTAAAATTATTTACATTTACTTGTTTTGTATTTGTTTTGTATTTATATGCATATATGCATTTATATGCATTATTCTATAGAATAATAGATCTCGTAATAATTTTGCAAAAATAGTGGCATTTACTATTTTTAAAAGATTATTAAAAAATTTACTGATATGGTGCATTCGGAAGGGCGAAGAGGGAGAACGGCCTGTTGACATAGCTCGGGTGCAGGGGGGGGGGGTTGTGTAAAAGCCTGGTTTGTGCCTCGGAGAGGCTATGGGATCCAGTAAGTTCAGTAGAACTTCGGTTTCAACCCTTTTACCCTGTTGTAGCTCAGTCGATTAAGGCAGTGTCTGGGATGCTCCCGGACGCAGGTTCGAATCCTCGTCACGGCCCTTGTGGATTTGTTCATTTGATGCATCACGTTATTGTGATCTGTGTGTGTAATTCTTCACTTGCTACAGCAACAGGAATGTGTGTGTATGTATTTGTGTTGTTGAATATGACCGAAAGTGTAAGATTAATGATTCTAACACAAATCGTCTGAATATTTGTTTTTCTTCACTGTCGAGAGTAGTTAAAAAAATTTACTCGAGTTTATTTTCACACTTTATTTATGGTCCTTAAGTCCCTCTCCTTAATGCTGCTGCTGTTTCTCGCATCTTTGCATCGCTTGTATGTTTGGGGGTTTGGCCTCTTGCTATATATTGATTCCATTTGTGTGTGTTTGGGTCTCAGGCCCTCTCGCAATTTCTGTTGAACAAACCCCTTTTCCTAGTTCTGCATCTCTCCTTTGGTACAAATTTTGTTGTGCTTTTATCATATATTTCACAAAACTTGACATACATTTCATTTACTTCATGTCCTATCAGCAAGTGTTTGTCAAATTCTTTAAGGAAAGTTTATCATCCTGATTGCAGATCTCTAGCGATATTATGTCAACTTCTTGTGGATTCGCAATCATTATTTAATTTACCTTTAGGTGTTCTTTCACCAGCACAGCAACACTGTACCTCTCCCAACCAGTTTAAGATAAAAACTAAGTACTAACTAATTAACTCAATGTAACCTACCTTACCCCCAAAATGACAACCCATGTCTTCTATTTTAAACAATGCTGTTTTGTTGACCAAATTGTATTTTTGTTTTTTTCTGCAATGTTTCCCCCCCCCCCACCACTCTACCACCACATTGAGTTTAGTAGCTCTGTGCACGTCAGGTGCTGTTTAATATACAGACCTACTCCTCCATTTGACCTAGTTTCTCTATCACATCTATATCACTTTGTGCTTTAGCCCTGGTGGAGCTTGGTCCACCAGGCTGTTGTTTGGAGTGGCCCGCAGATCCACATACAGTCTGCATATGATATACAGTCTGTTGATCAATTAAACTACAGTAGTTAGTTTTTATCATCCGAATGCACCAATATGTGTTCATTCTTCCCAGATGAAGGAACTAGGTAATATTCATCATCTGAATGCACCATCTGATGCTTTAACACACTCATGATACACGAGAGGTTTAAAAAACTTTTAAAACTTTTAAAACTTTTTGACCTATGTATTTAAAAGCAATTCTAAAGTTAAAAAGTGTAGCATAGGCCCCTCGCAGAATGTTCTTAATATGATCCTCAGGTTATAGTTTTCTATCTAAAACCACCCCTAGATCTCTTTCTTGATCAGAATTCTTTATAGATCTCAGTGGCTCGATCATAGAAACTGCTCTAAATCCTTGTTGGCCTGGATTGTGGAGGTCATTGGTCTCTATAAAACTAGTAATCTGACTCCTGATCACTCTCAAATAATTTTATTATGTGGGATGTTAGTGCAACTGGTCTATAATTCTTTGCCAATGCTTGTGTTGTGTTGTGTTGTTTTGGTAGTGATGTGCAATGTGTTGTTTTGGTAGTGATTCGTCCAGTTCTGGTAGTAGTGCGGTTGTTGTGTAGTGTAGTACTTGTGTGCTTGTTAATGACTTGTATTCCAGTCTTGTGGGTATCTCCTTTCCCCTACGGGCCAACTGCTTTGTTCTTACCTAGCATTTTGCTTTGTTTGGGTATGAATGTTTGTGTGCCGTATATTTTGCAAAATTTGCCATATATCTCATTATTTACTCCTCTGCCTAGCAACAAGTCTGTCTAATTATACTCATTAACTGTTTTTCAAAGTTCCCCATAGTGTCCTTTATTGAAATCGAGTTCATGAACCGTTTCAATGTTCTTATTTTCTTCTAGATTATATCTTAAAGTATATTTAAATGTTATTGTTATTATTGTTATTAAATGTTATTGTGACATTGCATTGCAATTGAGCTATGTTGTTTACCATACCGTTCATTTCGTGAGTATAAGTATAGATGCCACACTTGTGACAGGTAAAACCATGCCTTTTTTGAAAAACAGCACCGTCTGTTGCACGTAAGAGCAACCCACACTATATTATGTTGCGATATTATTTCAATATTTCCGATTGTATTGATAATTTGAATTTTCATAGATTTCAATTTATTTTCATTTCGATTTAATAATTTTGTGTGACATTGCATTGAAATTGAGCTGTGTTGTTTACCATACTGTTCATTTCATGAGTATAGTTTATTTTTTTATTTTTTTCATTTCATTTTTTTAGCTGTTCTTATTTTTCAGTGATGGGAATATCAGATCATTTGATGTTCCCAATTTTCTGATGGAAGCATCAGACCATTATAGAATGCATCGGATGAGGTAGTTTGGAATGGTGGGAGGACGAGAGG
>NC_091165.1:8725219-8730219 GCF_040958095.1 Procambarus clarkii
GATCCAGTAAGATGTCCTTCCTTTCCTCCCTAGAATCTGGATGTAGCAGGTGCTCAATTGTCAAAAGTGAAAAATTGGATTTGTCTTCCGAATGCACCATATCTGTAAATTTTCTAATAATCTTTTAAAAATAGTAAATGCCATTATTTTTGCAAAATTATTACGAGATCTATTATACTAATAAGGGTTTGATAAAATACAGTAGACTGCCTACTGGATAATAGTTCCAGTCCACCTGTAGACAGGGATCTCACATCAGCTTGTATATTATACAAGGATAAGATTTGATAAATTCAGTTATTTGACTGAACACTGGCTCTGTTTAAATCAGAGATTTAAACATACATAGTCTAACCTAGCTCCATAACTAACAGCCATTAGCCATTAGCCATCCATGCACAGCCATCAGCCGGGCCATAGACCGGCTATTTTGCTTTTTTCCCAAGCCGGTCTATGTTTTTTTTCGATGCCTCAGTGGCCCATGCACAGGTCCGTTCAAGGGGATTAAATAGCCGTTCTATGGCCCCAGGGTTTGTATTTTATCAAACTCTTATTAGAATAATAGATCTCGTAATAATTTGGCAAAAATAGTGGCATTTACTATTTTAAAAAGCTCGGGTGCAGGGGGGGGTGGGGTTGTGTAAAAGCCTGGTTTGTGCCTCGGAGAGGCTATGGGATCCAGTAAGATCGTCCTTCCTTTCCTCCCTAGAATCTGGATGTAGCAGGTGCTCAATTGTCAAAAGTGAAAAATTGGGTTTGTCTTCCGAATGCACCATATCAGTAAATTTTTTAATAATCTTTTAAAAATAGTAAATGCCACTATTTTTGCAAAATTATTACGAGATCTATTATTCTAATAAGAGTTTGATAAAATACAGTAGACTGCCTACTGGTTTTACCTGTAATAAGGTTTGATACAGATGATTATCCGTTCCAGGGGATTAAATAGCCGTTCTATGGCCCCAGGGTTTTCTCAAATTTTCTTTCATAGCCGGTCTATGGCCCCTGGGTTTTACGAACTTTTTTTCCCAAGCCGGTCTATGGCCCCTGGGTTTTACGAACTTTTTTTCCCAAGCCGGTCTATGGCGTGTATGTTAAATAAACCAAATTTTTCACTTTTGACAATTGAGCACCTGCTACATCCAGATTCTAGGGAGGAAAGGAATAAATATAATATCTAATATATCTATCTGTGTGAAATAGATTAAATCCATTTATTTGATATTCAGCTAATAGTTCTGTATTTTCTACATTCATCCATGTTTTGGTAAGTGCAATAATATGTATTGTTTCATTGCAGATTAGAGATTCAAGATAGTTCTAGATTTCCGAAGTACTGAAACGCGCCATACAGGCTTGGTGGATCTAGGTGCAAGGTAAAATTATTTACATTTACTTGTTTTGTATTTATATGCATATATGCATTTATATGCATTATTCTATAGAATAATAGATCTCGTAATAATTTTGCAAAAATAGTGGCATTTACTATTTTTAAAAGATTATTAAAAAATTTACTGATATGGTGCATTCGGAAGACAAACCCAATTTTTCACTTTTGACAATTGAGCTCGGGTGCAGGGGGGGGGGGTTGTGTAAAAGCCTGGTTTGTGCCTCGGAGAGGCTATGGGATCCAGTAAGATCGTCCTTCCTTTCCTCCCTAGAATCTGGATGTAGCAGGTGCTCAATTGTCAAAAGTGAAAAATTGGGTTTGTCTTCCGAATGCACCATATCAGTAAATTTTTTAATAATCTTTTAAAAATAGTAAATGCCACTATTTTTGCAAAATTATTACGAGATCTATTATTCTAATAAGAGTTTGATAAAATACAGTAGACTGCCTACTGGTTTTACCTGTAATAAGGTTTGATACAGATGATTATCCGTTCCAGGGGATTAAATAGCCGTTCTATGGCCCCAGGGTTTTCTCAAATTTTCTTTCATAGCCGGTCTATGGCCCCTGGGTTTTACGAACTTTTTTTCCCAAGCCGGTCTATGGCCCCTGGGTTTTACGAACTTTTTTTCCCAAGCCGGTCTATGGCGTGTATGTTAAATAAACCAAATTTTTCACTTTTGACAATTGAGCACCTGCTACATCCAGATTCTAGGGAGGAAAGGAATATAATATAATATCTAATATATCTATCTGTGTGAAATAGATTAAATCCATTTATTTGATATTCAGCTAATAGTTCTGTATTTTCTACATTCATCCATGTTTTGGTAAGTGCAATAATATGTATTGTTTCATTGCAGATTAGAGATTCAAGATAGTTCTAGATTTCCGAAGTACTGAAACGCGCGCCATACAGGCTTGGTGGATCTAGGTGCAAGGTAAAATTATTTACATTTACTTGTTTTGTATTTATATGCATATATGCATTTATATGCATTATTCTATAGAATAATAGATCTCGTAATAATTTTGCAAAATAGTGGCATTTACTATTTTTAAAAGATTATTAAAAAATTTACTGATATGGTGCATTCGGAAGACAAACCCAATTTTTCACTTTTGACAATTGAGCTCGGGTGCAGGGGGGGGGGGGTTGTGTAAAAGCCTGGTTTGTGCCTCGGAGAGGCTATGGGATCCAGTAAGATCGTCCTTCCTTTCCTCCCTAGAATCTGGATGTAGCAGGTGCTCAATTGTCAAAAGTGAAATTTGAGGATTTGAACCTGCGTCCGGGAGCATCCCAGACACTGCCTAAATCGACTGAGCTACAACAGGGTAAAAGGATCCAGGAAGTTCAGTAGAAGTTTGGTTTCAACCCTTTTACCCTGTCGTAGCTCAGTCGATTAAGGCAGTGTCTGGGATGCTCCCGGACACAGGTTTGAATCCTCATCACGGCCCTTGTGGATTTGTTCATTTGATGCATCACGTTATTGTGATCTGTGTGTGATGATGTAAGGGCGAAGAGGGAGAACGGCCTGTTGACATAGCTCGGGTGCAGGGGGGGGGTTGTGTAAAAGCCTGGTTTGTGCCTCGGAGAGGCTATGGGATCCAGTAAGTTCAGTAGAACTTCGGTTTCAACCCTTTTACCCTGTTGTAGCTCAGTCGATTAAGGCAGTGTCTGGGATGCTCCCGGACGCAGGTTCGAATCCTCGTCACGGCCCTTGTGGATTTGTTCATTTGATGCATCACGTTATTGTGATCTGTGTGTGTAATTCTTCACTTGCTACAGCAACAGGAATGTGTGTGTATGTATTTGTGTTGTTGAATATGACCGAAAGTGTAAGATTAATGATTCTAACACAAATCGTCTGAATATTTGTTTTTCTTCACTGTCGAGAGTAGTTAAAAAAATTTACTCGAGTTTATTTTCACACTTTATTTATGGTCCTTAAGTCCCTCTCCTTAATGCTGCTGCTGTTTCTCGCATCTTTGCATCGCTTGTATGTTTGGGGGTTTGGCCTCTTGCTATATATTGATTCCATTTGTGTGTGTTTGGGTCTCAGGCCCTCTCGCAATTTCTGTTGAACAAACCCCTTTTCCTAGTTCTGCATCTCTCCTTTGGTACAAATTTTGTTGTGCTTTTATCATATATTTCACAAACTTGACATACATTTCATTTACTTCATGTCCTATCAGCAAGTGTTTGTCAAATTCTTTAAGGAAAGTTTATCATCCTGATTGCAGATCTCTAGCGCTATTATGTCAACTTCTTGTGGATTCGCAATCATTATTTAATTTACCTTTAGGTGTTCTTTCACCAGCACAGCAACACTGTACCTCTCCCAACCAGTTTAAGATAAAAACTAAGTACTAACTAATTAACTCAATGTAACCTACCTTACCCCCAAAATGTCAACCCATGTCTTCTATTTTAAACAATGCTGTTTTGTTGACCAAATTGTATTTTTGTTTTTTTCTGCAATGTTTCCCCCCCCCCACCACTCTACCACCACATTGAGTTTAGTAGCTCTGTGCACGTCAGGTGCTGTTTAATATACAGACCTACTCCTCCATTTGACCTAGTTTCTCTATCACATCTATATCACTTTGTGCTTTAGGCCTGGTGGAGCTTGGTCCACCAGGCTGTTGTTTGGAGTGGCCCGCAGATCCACATACAGTCTGCATATGATATACAGTCTGTTGATCAATTAAACTACAGTAGTTAGTTTTTATCATCCGAATGCACCAATATGTGTTCATTCTTCCCAGATGAAGGAACTAGGTAATATTCATCATCTGAATGCACCATCTGAAGCTTTAACACACTCATGATACACGAGAGGTTTAAAAAACTTTTAAAACTTTTAAAACTTTTTGACCTATGTATTTAAAAGCAATTCTAAAGTTAAAAAGTGTAGCATAGGCCCCTCGCAGAATGTTCTTAATATGATCCTCAGGTTATAGTTTTCTATCTAAAACCACCCCTAGATCTCTTTCTTGATCAGAATTCTTTATAGATCTCTGTGGCTCGATCATAGAAACTGAGTAAATTCGTTACACTGGACCTTCCAGATCGAATACCATGCTGACAGTCTGATATATCATTCAGTACGTCTGCATCTGAAATTGAGCAATACCGGATTTATTATTTGGTTTTATAAATTTTATACTTATAATCTTAACTTATTTCAGAGACCACGAGTAATCTGGGCTTCGAACTCAACAGAAAAGCCTTCCGTAGACCTGCTTCTTTGCTACATAATAGACAAAATTTAGTAAGTATTGATTTATTATGTGTTTGTTTATTTATTTATTTTTTCTTTATATACAAGAAGGTACATTGGGGGAGAGTACAATGACTTGAAGTTATACATTCTTGTAAAGCAACTAGCACTCATAGCGTTTCGGGCAGATCTAAGTATAGACCAAGGAACTTACCATCTTTTTTATTTCTGATGTTAACATTGTGTAACTGTAGATGAATTGCATTTGTTGATTTGCTCCCAAGTAAGATGTCGTAGGTCCTTTCTATGTTTAGTGGGAGTTTGTTGGTTGACATTAATAAGTGGATTTTTTTTTAATTTATTGTTTACATCATTATTTAATA
>NC_091165.1:8735219-8812719 GCF_040958095.1 Procambarus clarkii
GTAGAATCGCTGTTTACCAACGTACCTGTGGACGAGACATCGGAATGATAGCCGACAGAGTGTATCGTGATCCAGCCTGTACTCCTCTTGACATGCCAGAAAGTATTCTGAGGAAACTACTCCAAGCTTGTACTAAAGAGGCACCCTTCTTGAGCCCGGATGGGCATATGTATAAGCAAGTAGATGGGGTCGCTATGGGTTCTCCCCTAGGTGTCCTGTTTGCAAACTTCTACATGGGTACCATCGAGCAAAAAGTCTTAGTCGACATGAACTTGAAACCGGCCATATACTGCAGGTATGTTGACGACATTTTTACACAGGTACCTGATGTCAGACATCTGCAGGAGCTGAAGGAGGCATTTGAGCAGAGTTCCGTGCTGCGTTTCACTTACGAGACGGAAAAGGATGGGAAGCTGCCTTTTCTAGATGTAACAGTCATGGAAAAGGGCGGAGGTTTCCACACTGCAGTCTACACAAAGGAAACAAACATAGGAATGTGCCTAAATGCCAACAGCGACTGCCCTGACAGGTACAAGAGGAGTGTTGTTAACGCATACGTCGACCGTGCTCTCAGCCACAGCTCAGAATGGAAGCAAGTCGACGAAGAACTCTGTAGGGTAAGGCAGGTTCTAGTCAATAACGGCTTCTCCAATGGTTTCATCGAAGACATCATAAGAAGGAAAGTGAAAAGCCATGCAACCCTCTGAAGAGACAACTAACACAACACCTATACCCCCTATTAGACTATTTTACAGGAACTTCTTTTCCACAGCTCATAAAACAGAGGAAAGGGTCCTGAAAGATATTGTTAATAGAAACGTTATCCCTACAGACAAAAATCAGAGATACAAACTGACGATTTACTATAAAACCAGAAAAACGGCCAGCCTACTCATGAGAAACTCTCCAGACACGAAACAGAACGCTTTAAAAGAGACTAACGTCGTCTATGCCTTCAAATGCCCACTTGGGGACTGTAAGCTCAAAAAACCCAGTATATAGGCAAGACAACAACATCTCTTTCTAGGCGTTTAACGATGCATAAACAACAGGGCTCCATTAAGGAACATATAATCTCTTCCCATACCAAAACCATCGCCAGAGAAATCCTAGTAAACAACACAGAAATCATCGATAGATACAGCGATAGCAGGCGGCTTGACGTTTTGCGAGGCACTACACATCAAGAAGTCAACACCAGCAATCAACAGCCAATTATTGCACAACTATATTCTACCCACCTCAAGAACTCCGCTCCAATATAGAAGCATCAAGAAATATGGACCATAGGCTTTCTACAAACACTTCTATTCAATATCCATTGTTTCGTGTTCTGTCTTGTGTTGATACTTTTAATACCCTATTAATATCTCTAATGCCACATCATCCTTCCCACCTCACTCAAATGTAATGCCACATCATCCTTCCCACCTCACTCAAAAGTAGATATAAAATCAGGGAAATGCAAGTTCTAAGTCAGTTGTGTATTTGTGAAGTCTTTGAAAATGTAATAAGTTTTACGAAACGCGCCCGGTGTCGCGTCAGACTAGAAATAAAAATGAATTTTGGAGAAGTGATTTTTGATTTACCTCCAACAGTGAAGCATAATGTACGAAAGATTGAGAAAATTCGTGTTAGAATTATTAATCTTACTTTTTCGGTCATATTTAATAAAATATGTCTACAGGAAAGACTGCTACCAAAATATACTAATATATATATTATATATATATATATATATATATATATATATAATATATATATCTATATATATAATATATATATATATATATATATCTATATATATATATATCTATTAATATAATATATATATATATATATATATATATATATATATATATATATATATATATATATATATAGATATTATAATATATATATATATATATATATATATATATATATAATATTATAATATATATATAATATATATAATATATATATATATATAATATATATATATAGATATATATAATATATATATATATATATATATATATATAATATATTAATATATATTGATATATATATATATATATATATATATATATATATATATATATATAGTATTAATATTATATATATATAGTATATATTATATATATATATATATATATAATATATATATATATCTATATATAATATATATATATATATATATATAATATATATATATATATATATATATATATATTATATATATATATATATATATATATATATATATATATATATATATATATATATATATATATATATATATATATATATATATATATATATATATATATTATATATATATATATATATATATATATATATATTATAATATATATACACACATATATATATATAGGTTATATATAGGAATCTATATGTGTCTATATATAGACACATATAGATTCTTCTATATAGACATTAGCCATTTTCATTCTTCGTCATATCCAAGTCTGCTGTGTGATGCACATGTCTTCTTGCTTCACCACCCTGTAATGAAATATTGTTTGTTACTAATTGTTTTCATTAATTCATTATTTTATTATATAATATTTAATTTATTAATTAAAAACCGTTTCCATATTATAGAAAAAAAACTAAAACAAGAATCTATATAAAACTATAGAATAGAATAATAGAATAGAATCTATATAGAATCTATATATCATATATATATTTATAAAAATAAATATATATATATATATATATATATATATATATATAAATATATATATATATATATATATTTATATATATGTGTGTATATCACGAAAATAAACACGTGATTAAGAATGTGACAATGTCAGACCACGGAGGAAGAATGAAACAGGAATTTCCTTAAGTACTTTTGTATATTAAATACATCTTCAGAAGGACCTTCTGAAGATGTATTTAATATACAAAAGTACTTAAGGAAATTCCTGTTTCATTCTTCCTCCGTGGTCTGACATTGTCATATTTATATATATATATATATATATTATTATATCCTGCATTATTCCAGCCCATTATTAGAGATAGTAGCCACCTCTTATTTTGGTTTTCTTTCATTATTAGTGCTCAGAAAATTAAATATATCTACATATTTAGTCAAAATCAGTTACATTATTTTATCTTATTCATAGCATAAATGTTCTCGAAGATTACTAAAAAGAAATTGAATTAGACTACAGCAAATTGGCAAACTTTACCTTGTATCTGTTTCCACCGAGTTTGTTTGGGGCGTTCTTCAACATATCAGCAATACTTGTCTCAACATCTCTTTCAGTTGCATTAGTGTGGGTGTTGATACAGGCTTCTGGAAATTTATAAGAATTAATTAATATATATAATTATAATTCACTTTGCCATTCCCCATTCCACAGTCCTCTCGTCCTTCCCACTTCCCTGTCCCCACATCATCCCCACTATTCCCACTTCCCTGTCCCATCGTCCTCCTTACCATTTTCCCCTCCCCTGTCCTTCTTCCTCCCCCACCATCTCCCATTCACCTGTCCCTTTGTCCTCCCCAGCATTCCCCTGTCCCCACCATCCCCAACTCCCAGTCCCCTCGTCCTCCCCACCATTACCCTCTCCTCTGTCCCCTCGTCTTCCCCACCATACCCCCCTCTCGTCCTCCCCACCATTCCAAACTACCTCATCCGATGCATTCTATAATGGTCTGATGCTTCCATCAGAAAATTGGGAACATCAAATGATCTGATATTCCCATCACTGAAAAATAAGAACAGCTAAAAAAATGAAATGAAAAAAATAAAAAAATAAACTATACTCATGAAATGAACAGTATGGTAAACAAAACAGCTCAATTTCAATGCAATGTCACACAAAATTATTAAATCGAAATGAAAATAAATTGAAATCTATGAAAATTCAAATTATCAATGCAATCGGAAATATTGAAATAATATCGCAACATAATATAGAGTGGGTTGCTCTTACGTGCAACAGACGGTGCTGTTTTTCAAAAAAGGCATGGTTTTACCTGTCACAAGTGTGGCATCTATACTTATACTCACGAAATGAACGGTATGGTAAACAACATAGCTCAATTGCAATGCAATGTCACAATAACATTTAATAACAATAATAACAATAACATTTAAATATACTTTAAGATATAATCTAGAAGAAAATAAGAACATTGAAACGGTTCATGAACTCGATTTCAATAAAGGACACTATGGGGAACTTTGAAAAACAGTTAATGAGTATAATTAGACAGACTTGTTGCTAGGCAGAGGAGTAAATAATGAGATATATGGCAAATTTTGCAAAATATACGGCACACAAACATTCATACCCAAACAAAGCAAAATGCTAGGTAAGAACAAAGCAGTTGGCCCGTAGGGGAAAGGAGATACCCACAAGACTGGAATACAAGTCATTAACAAGCACACAAGTACTACACCACACAACAACCGCACTACTACCAGAACTGGACGAATCACTACCAAAACAACACATTGCACATCACTACCAAAACAACACAACACAACACAAGCATTGGCAAAGAATTATAGACCAGTTGCACTAACATCCCACATAATAAAATTATTTGAGAGTGATCAGGAGTCAGGTTACTAGTTTTATAGAGACAAATGACCTCCACAATCCAGGCCAACAAGGATTTAGAGCAGGAAGATATTGAAATACCTCTTACAGCTATCTCTCATGTCCTCTACTTGTACAGTACAGCTACTTGACCATTACGACAAAATCACTGAGATATGAGATAATGATGACACTAACCTCATCTACTCAGACTCCAACCCACTCATATTAAATAATGATGTAAACAATAAATTAAAAAAAAATCCACTTATTAATGTCAACCAACAAACTCCCACTAAACATAGAAAGGACCTACGACATCTTACTTGGGAGCAAATCAACAAATGCAATTCATCTACAGTTACACAATGTTAACATCAGAAATAAAAAAGATGGTAAGTTCCTTGGTCTATACTTAGATCTGCCCGAAACGCTATGAGTGCTAGTTGCTTTACAAGAATGTATAACTTCAAGTCATTGTACTCTCCCCCAATGTACCTTCTTGTATATAAAGAAAAAATAAATAAATAAACAAACACATAATAAATCAATACTTACTAAATTTTGTCTATTATGTAGCAAAGAAGCAGGTCTACGGAAGGCTTTTCTGTTGAGTTCGAAGCCCAGATTACTCGTGGTCTCTGAAATAAGTTAAGATTATAGGTATAAAATTTATAAAACCAAATAATAAATCCGGTATTGCTCAATTTCAGATGCAGACGTACTGAATGATATATCAGACTGTCAGCATGGTATTCGATCTGGAAGGTCCAGTGTAACGAATTTACTCAGTTTCTATGATCGAGCCACAGAGATCTATAAAGAATTCTGATCAAGAAAGAGATCTAGGGGTGGTTTTAGATAGAAAACCTATAACCTGAGGATCATATTAAGAACATTCTGCGAGGGGCCTATGCTACACTTTTTAACTTTAGAATTGCTTTTAAATACATAGGTCAAAAAGTTTTAAAAGTTTTAAAAGTTTTTTAAACCTCTCGTGTATCATGAGTGTGTTAAAGCTTCAGATGGTGCATTCAGATGATGAATATTACCTAGTTCCTTCATCTGGGAAGAATGAACACATATTGGTGCATTCGGATGATAAAAACTAACTACTGTAGTTTAATTGATCAACAGACTGTATATCATATGCAGACTGTATGTGGATCTGCGGGCCACTCCAAACAACAGCCTGGTGGACCAAGCTCCACCAGGCCTAAAGCACAAAGTGATATAGATGTGATAGAGAAACTAGGTCAAATGGAGGAGTAGGTCTGTATATTAAACAGCACCTGACGTGCACAGAGCTACTAAACTCAATGTGGTGGTAGAGTGGTGGGGGGGGAAACATTGCAGAAAAAAAACAAAAATACAACTTGGTCAACAAAACAGCATTGTTTAAAATAGAAGACATGGGTTGACATTTTGGGGGTAAGGTAGGTTACATTGAGTTAATTAGTTAGTACTTAGTTTTTATCTTAAACTGGTTGGGAGAGGTACAGTGTTGCTGTGCTGGTGAAAGAACACCTAAAGGTAAATTAAATAATGATTGCGAATCCACAAGAAGTTGACATAATAGCGCTAGAGCTCTGCAATCAGGATGATAAACTTTCCTTAAAGAATTTGACAAACACTTGCTGATAGGACATGAAGTAAATGAAATGTATGTCAAGTTTTGTGAAATATATGATAAAAGCACAACAAAATTTGTACCAAAGGAGAGATGCAGAACTAGGAAAAGGGGTTTGTTCAACAGAAATTGCGAGAGGGCCTGAGACCCAAACACACACAAATGGAATCAATATATAGCAAGAGGCCAAACCCCCAAACATACAAGCGATGCAAAGATGCGAGAAACAGCAGCAGCATTAAGGAGAGGGACTTAAGGACCATAAATAAAGTGTGAAAATAAACTCGAGTAAATTTTTTTAACTACTCTCGACAGTGAAGAAAAACAAATATTCAGACGATTTGTGTTAGAATCATTAATCTTACACTTTCGGTCATATTCAACAACACAAATACATACACACACATTCCTGTTGCTGTAGCAAGTGAAGAATTACACACACAGATCACAATAACGTGATGCATCAAATGAACAAATCCACAAGGGCCGTGACGAGGATTCGAACCTGCGTCCGGGAGCATCCCAGACACTGCCTTAATCGACTGAGCTACAACAGGGTAAAAGGGTTGAAACCGAAGTTCTACTGAACTTACTGGATCCCATAGCCTCTCCGAGGCACAAACCAGGCTTTTACACAACCCCCCCCCCCCTGCACCCGAGCTATGTCAACAGGCCGTTCTCCCTCTTCGCCCTTACATCATCACACACAGATCACAATAACGTGATGCATCAAATGAACAAATCCACAAGGGCCGTGATGAGGATTCAAACCTGTGTCCGGGAGCATCCCAGACACTGCCTTAATCGACTGAGCTACGACAGGGTAAACGGGTTGAAACCAAACTTCTACTGAACTTCCTGGATCCTTTTACCCTGTTGTAGCTCAGTCGATTTAGGCAGTGTCTGGGATGCTCCCGGACGCAGGTTCAAATCCTCAAATTTCACTTTTGACAATTGAGCACCTGCTACATCCAGATTCTAGGGAGGAAAGGAAGGACGATCTTACTGGATCCCATAGCCTCTCCGAGGCACAAACCAGGCTTTTACACAACCCCCCTCCCCCCTGCACCCGAGCTCAATTGTCAAAAGTGAAAAATTGGGTTTGTCTTCCGAATGCACCATATCAGTAAATTTTTTAATAATCTTTTAAAAATAGTAAATGCCACTATTTTTGCAAAATTATTACGAGATCTATTATTCTATAGAATAATGCATATAAATGCATATATGCATATAAATACAAAACAAGTAAATGTAAATAATTTTACCTTGCACCTAGATCCACCAAGCCTGTATGGCGTGCGTTTCAGTACTTCGGAAATCTAGAACTATCTTGAATCTCTAATCTGCAATGAAACAATACATATTATTGCACTTACCAAAACATGGATGAATGTAGAAAATACAGAACTATTAGCTGAATATCAAATAAATGGATTTAATCTATTTCACACAGATAGATATATTAGATATTATATTATATTCCTTTCCTCCCTAGAATCTGGATGTAGCAGGTGCTCAATTGTCAAAAGTGAAAAATTTGGTTTATTTAACATACACGCCATAGACCGGCTTGGGAAAAAAAGTTCGTAAAACCCAGGGGCCATAGACCGGCTTGGGAAAAAAAGTTCGTAAAACCCAGGGGCCATAGACCGGCTATGAAAGAAAATTTGAGAAAACCCTGGGGCCATAGAACGGCTATTTAATCCCCTGAAACGGATAATCATCTGTATCAAACCTTATTACAGGTAAAACCAGTAGGCAGTCTACTGTATTTTATCAAACTCTTATTAGAATAATAGATCTCGTAATAATTTTGCAAAAATAGTGGCATTTACTATTTTTAAAAGATTATTAAAAAATTTACTGACATGGTGCATTCGGAAGACAAACCCAATTTTTCACTTTTGACAATTGAGCACCTGCTACATCCAGATTCTAGGGAGGAAAGGAAGGACGATCTTACTGGATCCCATAGCCTCTCCGAGGCACAAACCAGGCTTTTACACAACCCCCCCCCCCCTGCACCCGAGCTCAATTGTCAAAAGTGAAAAATTGGGTTTGTCTTCCGAATGCACCATATCAGTAAATTTTTTAATAATCTTTTAAAAATAGTAAATGCCACTATTTTTGCAAAATTATTACGAGATCTATTATTCTATAGAATAATGCATATAAATGCATATATGCATATAAATACAAAACAAGTAAATGTAAATAATTTTACCTTGCACCTAGATCCACCAAGCCTGTATGGCGTGCGTTTCAGTACTTCGGAAATCTAGAACTATCTTGAATCTCTAATCTGCAATGAAACAATACATATTATTGCACTTACCAAAACATGGATGAATGTAGAAAATACAGAACTATTAGCTGAATATCAAATAAATGGATTTAATCTATTTCACACAGATAGATATATTAGATATTATATTATATTCCTTTCCTCCCTAGAATCTGGATGTAGCAGGTGCTCAATTGTCAAAAGTGAAAAATTTGGTTTATTTAACATACACGCCATAGACCGGCTTGGGAAAAAAAGTTCGTAAAACCCAGGGGCCATAGACCGGCTTGGGAAAAAAAGTTCGTAAAACCCAGGGGCCATAGACCGGCTATGAAAGAAAATTTGAGAAAACCCTGGGGCCATAGAACGGCTATTTAATCCCCTGAAACGGATAATCATCTGTATCAAACCTTATTACAGGTAAAACCAGTAGGCAGTCTACTGTATTTTATCAAACTCTTATTAGAATAATAGATCTCGTAATAATTTTGCAAAAATAGTGGCATTTACTATTTTTAAAAGATTATTAAAAAATTTACTGACATGGTGCATTCGGAAGACAAACCCAATTTTTCACTTTTGACAATTGAGCACCTGCTACATCCAGATTCTAGGGAGGAAAGGAAGGACGATCTTACTGGATCCCATAGCCTCTCCGAGGCACAAACCAGGCTTTTACACAACCCCCACCCCCCCCTGCACCCGAGCTTTTTAAAATAGTAAATGCCACTATTTTTGCCAAATTATTACGAGATCTATTATTCTAATAAGAGTTTGATAAAATACAAACCCTGGGGCCATAGAACGGCTATTTAATCCCCTTGAACGGACCTGTGCATGGGCCACTGAGGCATCGAAAAAAAACATAGACCGGCTTGGGAAAAAAGCAAAATAGCCGGTCTATGGCCCGGCTGATGGCTGTGCATGGATGGCTAATGGCTAATGGCTGTTAGTTATGGAGCTAGGTTAGACTATGTATGTTTAAATCTCTGATTTAAACAGAGCCAGTGTTCAGTCAAATAACTGAATTTATCAAATCTTATCCTTGTATAATATACAAGCTGATGTGAGATCCCTGTCTACAGGTGGACTGGAACTATTATCCAGTAGGCAGTCTACTGTATTTTATCAAACCCTTATTAGTATAATAGATCTCGCAATAATTTTGCAAAAATAATGGCATTTACTATTTTTAAAAGATTATTAGAAAATTTACAGATATGGTGCATTCGGAAGACAAATCCAATTTTTCACTTTTGACAATTGAGCACCTGCTACATCCAGATTCTAGGGAGGAAAGGAAGGACGATCTTACTGGATCCCATAGCCTCTCCGAGGCACAAACCAGGCTTTTACACAACCCCCCCCCCCCCTGCACCCGAGCTTTTTAAAATAGTAAATGCCACTATTTTTGCAAAATTATTACGAGATCTATTATTCTAATAAGAGTTTGATAAAATACAAACCCTGGGGCCATAGAACGGCTATTTAATCCCCTTGAACGGACCTGTGCATGGGCCACTGAGGCATCGAAAAAAAACATAGACCGGCTTGGGAAAAAAAGCAAAATAGCCGGTCTATGGCCCGGCTGATGGCTGTGCATGGATGGCTAATGGCTGTTAGTTATGGAGCTAGGTTAGACTATGTATGTTTAAATCTCTGATTTAAACAGAGCCAGTGTTCAGTCAAATAACTGAATTTATCAAATCTTATCCTTGTATAATATACAAGCTGATGTGAGATCCCTGTCTACAGGTGGACTGGAACTATTATCCAGTAGGCAGTCTACTGTATTTTATCAAACCCTTATTAGTATAATAGATCTCGTAATAATTTGGCAAAAATAATGGCATTTACTATTTTTAAAAGATTATTAGAAAATTTACAGATATGGTGCATTCGGAAGACAAATCCAATTTTTCACTTTTGACAATTGAGCACCTGCTACATCCAGATTCTAGGGAGGAAAGGAAAGACGATCTTACTGGATCCCATAGCCTCTCCGAGGCACAAACCAGGCTTTTACACAACCCCCCCCCCCCCCTGCACCCGAGCTTTTTAAAATAGTAAATGCCACTATTTTTGCAAAATTATTATGAGATCTATTATTCTAATAAGAGTTTGATAAAATACAAACCCTGGGGCCATAGAACGGCTATTTAATCACCTTGAACGGACCTGTGCATGGGCCACTGAGGTATCGAAAAAAAACATAGACCGGCTTGGGAAAAAAGCAAAATAGCCGGTCTATGGCCCGGCTGATGGCTGTGCATGGATGGCTAATGGCTAATGGCTGTTAGTTATGGAGCTAGGTTAGACTATGTATGTTTAAATCTCTGATTTAAACAGAGCCGGCTAATGGCTGTTAGTTATGGAGCTAGGTTAGACTATAGGCTAGGCTAGGTTAGAGCCAGTGTTCAGTCAAATAACTGAATTTATCAAATCTTATCCTTGTATAATATACAAGCTGATGTGAGATCCCTGTCTACAGGTGGACTGGAACTTCTATCAACTAATCCATACATCAAACCTGTCCCTTACAGCCCACAATCTATCATTAGGAAAACCATGTGAGAAATCTTTAAGGAATTCTGATAAAGAAAGAGATCTAGGGGTGGTTCTAAATAGAAAACTATCACCTGAGGACCACATAAAGAACATTGTGTGAGGAGCCTATGCCATGCATTCCAACTTCAACAGCATGTTGTGGGGTGCCGATATTGTGTGCCATCACATGTAAACCAACCAAGCCCACAAATACGTCAACATGGACCAGCATTACACCGTCTAACATACTCAGTCAGATGTAACAACTAAATTTGTGAATTCAAGACCTAATCTATTGCATAACACAGTGTTAGTACGAGAAAAACATTACTTACATTCGAAGCCGTGTTTTAAAATGGCGCGGACCTTGGTCTACTGACGCTCCACACTGTGTGTTCGTTTGCGTATGATGAACGTGTGACAATTTACTACAACAATTATTTAATTATTCTTATTCTTTATTTTACTATTTTTAGGGTACATGAAATTTCCAACTTATTTGCACACAATAATATAATTGCATTGTCATAACCTTTATATATTACGGAAAATACGATGACATGAACGAAGTCAAAGTGAAGTTGAAGTCAAAGTCATTCGCCGAACGTATTAGTCATTTTTTTTCTCCCAAACGATAGGGGATAACAAATCCACAGAGCATATAAGTGTAGAGTAAAGTCAATTTTATTCAGGAAAGTACATACATAGTTGATTTACAAACATAATGTTGGATTTATAGATAGAGCTAGTGCATACAATACCTAAAGCCAATATAGTAGGCATATAGCATTTCAGGCAACCGGGCAGTATATATGGACCCCTTACTCAAATCTCTGAATATGTTAGATATTAAGTCCCTGCACATACTCTCATGTGTATTTTATATATATAAAACGCTGCACTGTAATGTTAATCCTGACCCTAAAAGCTTCCTAGAAGGTTGTAACAGATCCCATGAGCACCACACCAGAAACAAATACCTGTAGGTGTGTACTGGTGCCTTATAGTGTGTACTCGTACCTTATGGTGTGTACTAGGGCCTTATGGTGTATACTGGTGCTTTATGGTGTGTACTGGTGCCTTATGGTGTGTTCTAGTGCCTTATGGTGCGTACTGGTGCCGTATGGAGTGTACTGGTGCCTTATGGTGTGTACTGGTGCATTATTGTGTGTACTGGTGCCTTATTGTGTACTGGTGCCTTATGGTGTGTACTGGTGCATTATGGTGTGTACTGGTGCATTATGGTGTGTACTGGTGCATTATGGTGTGTACTGGTGCCTTATGGTGTGTGTTCTGGTGCCTTATGGTGTGTACTGGTGCCATATGATGTGTACTGGTGCATTATGGTGTGTACTGGTGCCTTATGGTGTGTACTGGTGCATTATGGCGTGTACTGGTGCCTTATAGTGTGTACTGGTGCATTATGGTGTGTACTGGTGCCTTATGGTGTGTACTTGCACCTTATTGTGTATACTGGTGCCTTATGGTGTGTACTGGTTCCTTATGGTGTGTACTGGGGCTTTATTGTGTGTACTGGTGCTTTATGGTGTGTACTGGTGCCTTATGGTGTGTTCTGGTGCCGTATGGTGCGTACTGGTGCCTTATGGTGTGTACTGGTGTCTTATGGTGTGTACTGGTGCCTTATGGTGTGTACTGGTGCCTTATAGTGTGTACTGGTGCTTTATGGTGTGTACTGGTGCCTTATGGTGTGTACTGGTGCCTTATGGTGTGTAATGGTGCCTTATGGTGTGTACTGGTGCCTTATGGTATATACTGGTGCCTTATAGTGTGTACTGGTTCCTTATGGTGTGTACTGGTGCCTTATGGTGTGTACTGGTGCCGTATGGTGTGTACTGGTGCCTTATGGTGTGTACTGGTGCCTTATGGTGTGTACTGGTGCCTTATGGTGTGTACTGGTGCCTTATGGTGTGTACTGGTGCCTTATGGTGTGTTGTGGTGCCTTATGGTGTGTGTTCTGGTGCCTTATGGCGTGTACTGGTGCCTTATAGTGTGTACTGGTACCTTATTGTGTGTACTGGTGCATTATGGTGTGTATAATGCACACTTTAGTGCGCGCGGCACTAGCTGGAAAAACAAGCGGGTTGTGCTCAAGAGTAAACACAAAAAAGTTTATAATCTTTTCACGCTGCTAACCTCAATTCTCGAGCTACGTTTTTCATTTTGGTATCAATGCGTTGGCAATAAAATTCTCTACAAGATCATATGCATAAAATGTCACCGAAGCATTTGGTATCCCACCACGAAGTAAATAAACACGAAGATGACTCGCCGTGACACCCAAACAGGAAGTAAATGTTCATACTCTTTCGTTTGTTGCCAGCCTCACAGTCATCCTACAGTGCTCATTTTGATATCACTGAACTCACAATAAAATTCCCCACCCAGACATATGCCTATCAATGTCTAATTATGGTATCGGGTGACCCGCACGAGTGTGGGAACTGGGGGAAGCATTAGCCGTGATTTCAGCAGGGACGACACTGGTGTGATGCAGGGCTTTGAATTTTTATACTTAATTCACTGTCCTGACATTATTTCTGGAGCTACGTATTTCATTTTTATAGCAATGTGTTCGCAATAGAAAGTTCTATAAGAACATGGGTAGAGTTGGCCAACACAGCGTCAAATAAATTTGCGGCGAATAAAATCTTACGCGTGTTTGTACCCGTGAGCGTCAAAAGTTTTTACTTTGATCATGTTTTTCAAGTTTATACTTGTTTCACACCGTTTTTTTTTGTATAGTGTTCGGAATAAAATTCCCTACACAGACATATGCATATCAAATACAATTCCTTGGAATTCACAGCTGTAGAGATGACGGAAAACACACAACCGGAACCCGCTCTTGACACTCCAACTCACACCCGCAACACCCACAAAAAAAGTTTCTCTTGTTTCATGTATACTTACTTTAGTTTTCGTGCTACAGTTCTCATTTAGGTATCAAAATATTCCTAAGAAAATAGACTACAATACTGAAACAATCTAAGACAATTATGTGTACTTACCAAAGCAAAGACGATTGTAGTAAAATAAGTTGAGCATTTTATCTCCACTCCACCTCCTTCAGGTACTGATTCCTGAAGTTGCTCAACAGATGTTCCTAGGTGGAGTGAAGCTGATGTAGGTGGTTATTTCTTGTCCACCCAATACACCCTTTTCCTGTGATAAGTGGTGTAACAAGGTATGACGCAAAGTGGAACATCGCATGTCTTGCACGCTATACCAGTTTCCTTCCTGATACCCGACTTTGAACACACTTCACACCTGCGACGTTTGGGGATTTTTACCAGCTCATGTTTCAATTTATAGTTCAGGCGAGTCTCTGCTATAACAACACGTCGCTGTTGTCTCTGGGTTGGCAATAAACTACTGTCTGAATCGTCGCTCTCACTATTGTTTTCAAACACTAATGTGGAATATGAATTATCTTCATCAGATTCAGCTTCAGCACTAGGTGTAGACGTGAAGAGAGGGCGCCTCACACCCGACGGGCCAGGTGTTGACGGGTCAGCAGCAGGATACACAGGACCAGTGTCATGATTTATGTCTGGAGCATGAACTAGATGTGGAGATGGTGTAGTTGTTGCAGGCCACTCTGCCTTGTCAAATTTCAATAAAGACCAAATAGCAACTTCATGGAACTAGAGCAGAGTTAGTTTCCTTCGATCATCTGTGTTGGCCTTGTACAATGCATGTACAATGCATTGAGTAAAGACCAAATAGCAACTTCATGGAACTAGAGCAGAGTTAGTTTCCTTCGATCATCTGTGTTGGCCTTGTACAATGCAACCACAAGTTGACATTGAATGTGAATTAACAATGAGACAAGTAAGATTTATACTAATACATTTATACTAACTCTGTTGAGCGTTGACCATTTATACATCAAATGTGTTGATGTGAGCACTTTAGTTTAGTCTGCCGTTTAAAGAAAAAAAGAGCATATCAATGGTATATCACAGAAAACGAATTTATCATAAACTCATGTATTTGTCTTATCATATTGAACTGCATTCATATTTTTAATATATAACAATATGAATATACAAATTTCTGTAAATCCCCTACCTTGTTGGAATCTGTGGAAATGAATGAGCAAATGTGCTGGCTGAAGGCGCTGAAGGAAACCACATTGGTTTCATTTTGGATACAAATGTCCATAGAGATTCAAAATGGAAACTAATTATATAGTTGAACCTGCAGAGACGAGTTTAAGAATCTGTGTTGAGAGTGATGGACACAGCCTTCACAATTATACTTCAGAGAATGTAAACATGTAAGAGTCATTAGAAATATGTGTAGAATAATAAACCCTACATTGTTTGAGTTAGGGAAAACACCATTTGTGATATATAGATACTATAGCTGTTCCTAAAGATTCACCCTTTTTTGCACCAGCAAGATAACATATAAGATTTTAAGAGTTGACGAATGTTAATATTCTTGTTTGATAAACTGTGAACTTGAGACATAGTTAATAAGAACATATTAACACAACAAAAAGTTTTCAGAATCCTTAACACCACTTTCCAGCAACTTATATAAATTATTTTAGAGAATAATACATAAATTATATATTTAAACATGATATAGTGTTTAGTGGAATGTATAAGGAGTCAAATTGTGTTAAAAAGAGCGATTTTTAGAAAATTTGGAAAAATACTTTTTTCTGTTCAAATTATAACTAAATGGATTTTAAAGGTTTCACTCAGCCAATATATATCATTCACAATTTATTAATGAATTTTACAAAAAAACACCATAAATTTTATATTTAAACATGTAAAAACTATTTGTTTTACATTTGGAAGAAAATAATTGTAGAAAAACAATTTATAATTAAACCTTTGTGTTTGGATTTTTTGAGTAAAAGTTTCTCAAAGGCTCTCCTGCACCATTCTCAATGCAAATCATTCCCACACCTATGGGAAGAGATAGGCGAACGTTGTGTAGATGATTTGTGTTTGCTGGGTTATCCATTCCTCAGTCCTTACCCGTTGGCAGGCTTCTTGGTTGTCTGTTACTGGTAACAAGCTATGTACTCTTAAATGTTGTGTTTCCTCGTGGCCGTTTTCCTTCCACCGTAACCGGAGGTGGGAAACAGCTCTGGCGAGGTTGCGTATTGGCCATACTCGCTTAACCCATGGTCGCTTGATGAGCGCCGCCCTGCCCCTTATTGTCCTAGTTGCATTGTCCCTCTTACAGTCGTGCATGTCCTTCTTGAATGTCCTGACTTCCAGGACGAGCGTGTGTCTTGCTTTCCGACCGCCCCTCGCGGTCACCTGTCCCTCGATAGAATTCTTGGTGACTCGGATACTTTTGATATCGTTCGCCTAATGCGTTTTTGTTCTCGTATTGGCATCCTTGGTGATATTTAGCGCCCTCTGATTATTATTGCATTGCACATTATTTTATTGTAGAGTAAATTTTCAAATCTAGTAATTATTCATGTTGTTTTGTTTGTTGACTTGTTTTGAATTTTACATAAGCCAAGGGATTGTCTTTGTTCATATCTTGTTTTCTAAAGTAATTAAAATTTCATTGTTTATATTTTGTGTTTTGCGTGTCTTCCCATTACCTTACCACAGACAAACAGGCAAGCAGTCTCTTTTTTTTTTGTAAGTGTGACCAGGCATTGACACCTGCCATTGGAGGACTGCCGAACATCAACACTCCAACACTTTACCGTCACATTTCATGGGGGCCTGTCCAAGTAGCTTCACTCAGGTACTAGTACTAGAACGTAAATTTATGGTAAGCGTACTTGGCTTTGGTACAGTTGCTTTTCACTATTTTCAATATTCAATTTTATTTTTATATGGTGCTGTGTGTATTGTGCATTCCGAGAGTAACATATGGTGAGTGTGAGACACCTTTGGATTACGTGGTGACTGTAGGCCTCAGTCATTCTCTTAATTGGTCATCTCTCCCTCCGTGTTATTACTCGTGTTTACCACCTTTTGTCCCTAGGATATTTCTCATATTTTCGGCAGATCATCATATTGGTACCCTGGTACTTTGTCTGTCCCCGGGTCAAGAGCACCTAATCTTCTGCAGTCCGACTGTAGGAGGATAAAGAGGGCCATAGTTCCTCTAGCACGAACTTTGTTGATGAATTGGGACTTCAGCAGCAGTTCTCGTCACCAGTTGACACCTCGCACCACTACACGTCGGTCAGAGATGATGATATTTTCTTAGGTAGGGAATTACCTTTCTTTTTTTTCAGAGCACAAAAGTTCGCTAATTCTGTAAGTATCATATTTCATTTCAGTGGGAAAAACTTGCTTATGTCCTATAGAGACTCGGCAAGGTAAGCCTACATTCTTGGACTACCTAATTCACTTTTGAGGCAATTAAATGTTTCATTTGTTTTAGAAACTCAGTTTCGCTTACTTAGTAGGATTTTCTTGCCCTTATCCTCTTACATTGAGTACCGGGTACAAGATTTCCTGCGATCTTGATTTATTAATCATTTACCATCTTGAAATTAACATAAATTGTTAACGATTCCACAGGATAGGTACCAGTTGCCACGTTGTCCTGTTTCTTACATTCACCATATCACAACAGTATATTCGTTGTACATTTATTTGCTAATTTCACCATGTTTCGTCTCCAAGCTTTCCGTGCAGATCCAGCAGGTGAAATAGGGAACTTAAGTCGTGCCAAGAGGACCGAATTACAAACTCTTGCACATGAGTATCAACTAGATGTTCCCCATGGAGCCAACAAAAATGGACTGCATAACCTGTTACTGGATTATCTCTTAGAGGAAGGTAAAATTGACTCTGAAACTCACGAAACTTACTCTATTGCAGATAAACCTGATTTGGCAACTATGAAACTCAAACTAGAACTTGCCAAGATCGAGCGAGAGCAACAAAAAGAAGCCCTACAAATAAAAGAACGAGAAGTTGCCTTGAGGAAAGAAGAACAAGAACGTGAGATTGCAATACTCCGTGAGCGTGAGCGAGTACAGCTTGAAGCAAAACAACGCCACCTGGAGATACAACGCGAGCATGACAAACAACAAGCAGCTCTGGCTATGGAATGTCGTCAACAAGAACTCGCGTTGGAAACTACACACCTCACTCAACGCCAACAAGCTACAGCCAGTCTTCCAGTAAGTTTCAATATCTCCCATGCAAATAAGTTAATGCCACCATTCGTAGAGACAGAGGTCGACGTATTTCTTACTACCTTTGAGACCCTTGCTAATCAACTTAGCTGGCCTGCCGACCAATGGGCTACCCTTCTCAGAGTACATCTCACAGGTAGAGCTGCAGTTACTCTCAGTACTTTGGCGTCTGAGAATGACTACCAGACCCTGAAGCAAGCAGTGTTGGACGCCTACCTTCTCTCCACCGAAAGCTACCGACGAAAATTCCGTGACCACCTAAAGGCAAGTACCACCACCTTTCTAGAATTTGCTAATACCAAAAGGAGATATTTTATGAAATGGCTGGAAGCAGCACATGTCTCTACCTTTGCAGAACTCGTCAACCTCATGCTAGTTGAAGAATTCTTGAGGCGTGTGCCTCCTCCTGTCCGTTTATATTTAGCAGATAAAGAGGAGACCGACTACCTAAAGTGTGCTAAGTCGGCTGACACTTACAGCCTCATCCACCGGCTGACACCAGAACCATCTTCCAGTAAGAAGTCTTGGTACAGTTACGAGAAAGTGAGTACTGATCAAGCTAACTCGCAATTGTACTGTAAGTATTGTAGACTCTATGGACATACCATAGATAAATGTGGTAAGTCTCAATACAAAGGTAATACTGAATCCACTAAACCCAAACAGACTCCTTCTAAGTCCGGTAAGCCTGTGATGAATGTTGGTGTTCATGTTAATGATCTCTCTCTCTTCAGTAAACATCTGTATCCTGGAACTGTCTCTACCAACGGTTCAGATCCGGAGGGACGTTTCAAACTGAAGATCTTGAGGGACACAGCGGCTCTTCAATCAATCATTTTGAAATCAGCTGTGCCCAATATCGCCTAAACCGGGGAAACCGTCTTCATCACTGACCTCACTGCTACCACTCCTTATCCTCTCGCCAGAGTCCACCTGGATTGTCCCTTCGTGACCGGTGAAGTCCAACTTGCCATCAGGGAAAAGTCTTTTCCCATGTCTGGAGTGCAACTTCTCCTGGGCAACGACTTGGCAGAAGACCTGCAACCGACCAACCTGATCGTCATGGACAAACCCCAGGTGTGTACCTCTGTAATGGATAATCCCATCTTTGAGTATGTTCCAGCAAAGGTTCAAGAGAGTAATGAAGTTTCTCCTCCAATTTTGGTGACCACCCGTGCACAAGCTGCACGACCACAGCCAGCTGACTCTACTGCTACCGCTGTCCCTCAAGACCCTCAGAAACTACCCCCGAATCTTACCACGTTGGAGTTCCGTAAGTTACAGAGGGAAGATCTTACCTTGACACCATTATTCTTCCAGGCTGAGACTCAACCCGACAGTATACCTGGGTTCTTTCTAGAGAACGAGTTGCTCTACCGCAGATACAGACCCAGTAAACTGAAGGAGGAGGACGATTGGGCCAACGTCGAACAACTAGTGATTCCTGCCAGCCTGCGGCCCACTATTCTACACCTGGCTCACGGAGCACTTTCGCACTACGGTTTTAACAAAACCTACCACGGAATCCGTCAAGACTACTACTGGCCAGGTATGGTAAATAGCGTCAAACAGTGTCATACATGTCAGATGGCAGGTAAACCGAACATCTCTATCCCCAGAGCACCACTGACACTCATCCAGGTGCCTGCAGAACCTTTCCACAGACTTATTATAGACTGTGTTGGTCCTTTACCTCGGACCAGTTCTGGCAACGCCTATATACTAACCATCCTGTGTCCTACCACCAGATTCCCCATAGCAGTTCCAGTAAAGAACATTACGGCTGCTACTGTGGTGAAACACTTATTGAAGATCTTCACCCAGTATGGATTTCCAAGGGAAGTTCAAAGTGACTGTGGCACCAACTTCACCAGTGATCTCTTTAAGAGGACACTGGAAGAGTTCAACATCACACAGGTATTGTCCAGCCCCTATCATCCTGCTTCACAGGGTTCTCTTGAGCGTAGTCATCAGACTATTAAAGCACTCCTAAAGAAGTTTTGCAATGAGACCTCTAAGGATTGGGATAAACAACTTGACCTCATTATGTGTATTTTTAGAAGTCTTCCCAATGAGTCTCCAGGAGTATCTCCTTATGAGATGCTCTACGGACGTAAGTGCCGTACTCCTCTCAAAGCTTTTAAAGACTCTCTACGTGATGCCACCTTCAGTGAGCATCAGAATGTGCCCCAGTTTCTTCAAAACCTACAACACATTCTAGAGAGGGTGCATAACTTTGCTAAGGATAATCTATTGAAAGCCCAGGAGAGGATGAAGACTCATTACGACCAGAACAGCAAAGTAAGGAAATTTAAACCGGGAGACTTCGTGTTGGCCTATTTCCCTATCCCAGGTTCTCCCTTGCAAAACAGGTTTTCAGGACCCTACCGCATCAAGGAGTGCAGAAACAACCACAACTACGTTCTAGAGACTCCAGATAGGCGGCGGAAGACCCAGTTGTGCCACGTCAACCTCCTGAAGCTATATAACGGTACTCCTCCCACTGTGTTAGTAGCATATTCTACCTTTAAAGGTCCATACATCCACAGTGAGACCTTCCCTGCTTCTCCTCCCGAAAGCACTGACACTGAATCACCGCTTTCAAATTCGGAAATCTTCCCTGATCTTCATAACCATTTTCAGGACCATAATAGTGCTCCTTTGCCATATTCTAATCCTATTCTCACCTCGCCAGATATCACGAAGCCTTTCATCCTCCATGTCGACGCCAGTGGTACCGGCATCGGGGGTGACCTAATGCAACAACGAGGCGAGGAGAACCTACCTGTTAGCGACCACAGCTACAAGGAACTATAGCACAATCGACAGGGAGCTACTCTCCATCGTCCTGAATCTACAGCACTTTGCTCCATACCTGAAAAGTGCTCGGTCTACCACCATCTACACGTACCACAACACCCTACACTTCCTGCAGCAAGCCCAATTCAACAATCGACGGCTTCTACAATGGGCTTGATATCTGCAGAAATTCAACCTGAAGATCTCTACATCAAGGGTTCTGACATCATAGCCGACGCCCTCTCCAGAGTCTATGAAGTAGAGGCAGCTCCACCTATCACTCTACCACATGAAGACGTAACTTCTTCCGAAATCGCAGACTTCGGGGGAGAGTTGTGACGATAATCTCTTTCAAGAGAGATTGAGCCTGCTCTTCCCTATATCAGTCACGTTGTTCTACAAGTACAAGATGCTACATTAAAGATACGTCCACCAGTAGCACAAAACGTTTTGACCAGGAAGCAAAGCGTACCCTGCACCACCCGTCACGCCGGCTCACCTCCCGTCGTCAACGAGCTAACTACCCATTCTCCGCCTGCCTGCTCCTAATTGGCTGGTGTATCGCCGACAGCACACCTGCACCTGCACTCACGCCCTCTACCTGAGTCGACGTCTGGGCCAGCTCAAGCCGTCCTCTTCAGAAATATTCCTGTGCTCTTAGAAGTTGACATCTCTCTCTCTGGTATACTAAGCCCTGGCTGTCGTATACTAAGGGAGGTAGCAGCTATAGCCAATATTCTCAGCACCTGATTATTATTGCATTGCACATTATTTTATTGTAGAGTAAATTTTCAAATCTAGTAATTATTCATGTTGTTTTGTTTGTTGACTTGTTTTGAATTTTACATAAGCCAAGGGATTGTCTTTGTTCATATCTTGTTTTCTTAAGCAATTAAAATTTCATTGTTTATATTTTGTGTTTTGCGTGTCTTCCCATTACCTTACCACAGACAAACAGGCAAGCAGTCTCTTTTTTTTTTTTGGTGTGACCAGGCATTGACACCTGCCATTGGAGGACTGCCGAACATCAGCACTCCAACACTTTACCGTCACAATATATATATATATATATAATATATATATATATATATATATATATATATATATATATATATATATATATATATATGTCGTACCTAGTAGCCATAATGCACTTCTCAGCCTACTATGCAAGGCCCGATTTGCCTAATAAGCAAAGTTTTCATGAATTAACTGTTTTTCGACTACCTAACCTAACCTAACTTTTTCGGCTACCTAACCTAACCTAACTTTTTAGGCTACCTAACCTAACCTATAAAGATAGGTTAGGTTAGGTAGGGTTGAATAGGTTCGGTTATTTTATCTACGTTAATTTTAACTCCAATAAAAAATTGACCTCATACATAATGAAATGGGTAGCTTTATCATTTCATAAGAAAAAAAATAGAGAAAATATATTAATTCAGGAAAACTTGGCTTATTAGGCAAATCGGGCCTTGCATAGTAGGCTGAGAAGTGCGTTCAGGCTACTAGGTACGACACACACACACACACACATATATATATATATATATATATATATATATATATATATATATATATATATATATATATATATATATTATTAAATATGACCGAAAAAGTAAGATTAATGATTCTAACACGAATTTTCTCAATCTTTCGTACATTACGCTTCACTGTTGGAGGTAAATAAAAAATCACTTCTCCAAAATTCATTTTTATTTAGACTAGAAATAAAAATGAATTTTGGAGAAGTGATTTTTGATTTACCTCCAACAGTGAAGCGTAATGTACGAAAGATTGAGAAAATTCGTGTTAGAATCATTAATCTTACTTTTTCGGTCATATTTAATAATATATGTCTACAGGAAAGACTGCTACCAAAATATACTAATATATATATATATATATTATATATAATATATATAAATTTATTTATTTATTTATTTATTTATTTATTTATTTATTTATTTATTTATTTATTTATTTATTTATTTATTTATTTATTTATTTATTTAAATGCGGAATATCCACAGAGAAATATGAAAGGAAGTGAACGTTTCGGCCTGTTAAAGCCTTTGTCAACACCAGACTGACTAAGGGAAGAGAGAGAGAGGATACAGGCCGACACCTGGAACCTGACCAACCCATCTCTAGGGAAAGAATTAACCTGAAACAGGTATAGCTTTGCTTAGAATGGTAAAAGAGGATTAAGCGGTCAGAGAATAAGGATGAAAGATTAAAGAAAAGCCTCATGAATGCACAATATATGAATATAAAATTGTAATGAGACATTGTAAGCTTCTCTATCAGAGTTTTTTCTTAAACTGTTGTGCAATATTATAACTTAAAAAATGGATCAAGTTTGTACATACCAGTACTAATATTAAGAAGATTTGGACACTGACTGATTTGAGCAGACTCAATCAAATTCCGTTCCACGTAATTACCGCAATTGGTAGTTACGCCCCATTCCAGTTAATATTGTGATCGCATAAATTCGTGTGCAGATTCAATGCATTAGGCATTTGGGCAGTTCTAATACTATAAGCGTGTTGTGACAACCGCAATTGTAAAGACTTTCCTGTTTGTCCAAGGTACACAAAATCACAATCATTGCAGGGAATCGAATTACACACAACCTGTTGTATCAGGGGAGTTTTTATTAAATTGGATTTGATCGTACTATTGGTGAACACCAAATTTATATTAAGTTTCTTAAAAATCGGAGACAGTTTTTCAAATCCACTCGCATAAGGTACCACCAATAAGTTATTAATTTCTGGTTTCGCCTTGGGAACGTGATTATAAAACGTACGCTTGGCTTGTTCAAACGAGAAATCCAAAAACCTCTTAGGATATTGTAAACTCTTCCCAATTTCATATATTTTAGCAATCTCTTAACTCTTCCCAATTTCATATATTTTACCAATCTCTTCATCAAAAAACTCAGGGCTGCATACCCTCAAAGCTTGTAGAAACATTCCTGAAAAAACTGCCTGTTTAACTTTACTATGATGATTCGAATAAAAATGAACATACGGCCCCACGTTGGTAGGTTTCCTATACACATTAAATTTGAACTTTCTAGTGACTCTATGAATCATAATGTCCAAAAACGGAAGAGTACCATTCTCCTCAGTCTCACAAGTGAATTTTATTTAAGGTACCAAAGAATTAAGTTCATTAAGAAAAACTATCTGGTCTTTGTCACACGGCCATAAGCACAAAATATCAACATACCTAAACCAAACAACATTAGCAGGGATAATCCTGGATAAGATTTTTGTTTCGAAGAATTCCATATACAGATTGCTTAAAACCGGGGAAAGAGGATTGCCCATCGTCATTCCAAATGTTTGTTTGAAAAATTTTCTTAAAAACTAAAATAACTGTTTTTTATACACAATTTGATAAGTTCCAATACTTTATTGGTCTGCAAGCTCAAATTATATTTGGGCAGTTCCTCACGTAGAAATTCTAACAGATCATCAACAGGTACTGTAGTGAATAAAGAGGTCCCATCAAAACATATTAGTTTAAAATAAAAATTTAAATTCAGTGTAGATAGCTTATTAACTAAGTCCACATTGTTTATCAAGTGTGAGTTGGAAGTGGGGTCGTATGTTCATTTATACACATTCTAGCTGTACCCACCATGCGTTGCTGTGGCTTAGTCTGGTTAAATGGAAAAGAAAGAAAAGAAAAAGTGCACGTGTTTAATATGTTTAATTTCACAATGCTTGTGGGTATACAATATTTTTTGCTGTTCCATTGTCTGTGGAGAAATGGAGATTGTCCGGTTTGCCAAATCTAGAACAAACAACATATAATATTCCATGTGAGAAGCAATCCGTGTCTAGATATAAACCGCACAATTCTAAAGAGTGGCCCTGAGCTTTGTTGATGGTGAATGCAAACGCCAATCGAATTGGAAATTACAATCTCTTAAATTAAAGTAGCAAATCCATTGGAATCATAGGAATGCGAGGAATGAGGACATCTTCACCTTTGAAAGGTCCTTCGCATGCCGTTGCAAAGCTTTGGCTGGTTGATATTTCATAACATGATAATTGGCACACCGCTTCTCAATTGCAGTACGTGCGGTGGTATCCCTGGCAGTTCGAGTGAATTCCAAAATTCTGTTGGATAATTAACCGCTTCATCTGCTTCCGCAACAGTGTCGACGAACTTGTATGTGACTACCTCGCCTTGGATGTTAGACTGAATATTATTGTGAAGTTAGTAGACGTCTTTATTCTTGGCCGCTGGTTCACTCAGCCAATTGTGATTTTTATAATTGGTTTAGATATTGGGAAATACTCTTTCAACCAATTCTTCTTTTGACATCACTAAATTGCAGAAGTTATGAGTCATTGAAATTCGTCCTGAGGTCAGATCAACCGGCAAGTTTCCGTCCAAATTTCCAGCAACTGATGTGAGAATATCTCAGTTGATGGATCGTTTTGCAGCTGGACACGCATATTTGTAGTTAATTTTAACGTCTTTACGTAACACCACAAAGTAGAGTATTTCAGGCAAGCATTTATTTTATCTGCTGGTCACGATCGAGGAATTACAGGTAATGCTTGAATGAAATCTCCTGCAAGCAATATTAATGCGTTTTCAAATAGTCTGATGTTCCCACGCAAATCTTGCAATGATCGATCAAGAGCCTCGAGCGATTTTTTGTGGGCCAATGTGCATTCATCCCAAACAATAAGTTTGTATTTCTGCAATACTTTTCCCATGCCGGATGCTTTGGAAATGTTGCACGGGGAGTTTCAATGAATTGCATATTCAATGATAATTTCAAAGCCGAATGAGCAGTTCTTCTACCTGGTAGCAATGTCGCAGCTATTCCGGAAAACGCAAGAGTTAGGCTATGCCATTTTGGGATCGAATTGCTGCCAGAATAAATCTAAATAGGTTTGTTTCAGTAGTTCCTCCTGGCGCATCTAAGAAGAAGATTTTTCCAAGCCCGTTATTAACAGTTTTAATTATTTGATCGTAAATGCCTTTTTGCTCATACTTTAGGTTAGGAATATTTGATTGCACATATGATAACAGATCACCCGTGTTATAATTTTGTCCACGACGCAATTCTACATCCGAACTAAGCAGTAACAGATCGATTCGATGATGGTATTCCCAACTGAGAACATTGTTTGCTATTTCTAAGCACAAATCTTCAATCATTATCAACGCTTCGTTGTAGATTTCTGCTGTGAAATCCATGTTCATATTTGAATTTACCTTGCGTATTCGACGAACAATATCTTTAGCCATGTGCGATTAATATTTCTCCCATAACTCTGTTGGATTTTTTTTTTTAGGGATATTTCTGCGTGGGCCCTAAGCCTTTGGCTGGCCCACTAAGTGTTGCATGTTTCTGTTTTACTTGGGCGGAGTATAAGTATTTATGACTTGTATGTTCGCTTCAGTAAGATTTTGCCATATGTGTTTAACAACTTCTGCTCTGTTGAATCTAAGTTGAAATCCTAAACACTTTCGCGCCCCGCAGTTGTAAATACCAGTGCGATCGTTTTGTCATGATGGTGCAGTAGCATCGTAAATTTACGTCGGATTAAATAATATTTGTATAATATCCAATTCTTATCCGATCGACATTGGGATAGTATGAACATGTTTGCCATTAAATTTCCGTATTCTTTAACAGCCACATGGCCTATTTGGGAGAACGGCATTGTATTGTAACTTCATGGAAAGACTATTGTATTGTTGAGACGACAAGTGTAATCATCATTGGTTTTTTTATTTGGTGCCAGTCTAACGCATTCTTGTGTGACATTTTATACATATGTTCTTCTAGAACAATCTATTGCGAACACATTGGTACAAAAATGAAATATGTACATCTAAAATTAAGGTCAAGACAGTGAAAAGAATATACACTTTTGAATACAGGTTTCGCCGATGTGCGGTAACAGGTAAAACTTCCCCCAATTCACACACTCTTGCGTGTGAGCCGCGATCATGATTCTACATTTATATGCATATGTCCGTATAGGGAATTTTATTGCGATCTCAACGATACCAAATTTAATGCTGCAGGACAAGTGTGGAGTTGACAACTTTGAAAAGAATATAAACATTTCATAGCTATTTGGAGTTCACGGCTAGTGATCGATATAGTTCTTTATTTAGTGGTGATTTAACTCGTGCCTTGGTGACATTTTATACATATGTTCTTCTAGAACATTCTATTGCGTACACATTGGTACAAAAATGAAATATGTACATCGAAAATTAAGGTCAGGACATACAAAAGAGTCTGCACTTTTCAGTGAGGCCGGTCGATTGCCCGAAACGCCGATAGCACTTATCTTGAGGTTATCTTGAGATGATTTCGGGGCTTTTTAGTGTCCCCGCGGCCCGGTCCTCGACCAGGCCTCCACCCCCAGGAAGCAGCCCGTGACAGCTGACTAACACCCAGGTACCTATTTACTGCTAGGTAACAGGAGCATTCAGGGTGAAAGAAACTTTGCCCATTTGTTTCTGCCTCGTGCGGGATCGAACCCGAATTCCTGCGCGCTATCCACCAGGCTACGAGGCCCCTGTAATATGCACTTGTGGAAAGTTTTATTTTTTTTTTTGTGGAGAGCATGAAAGAGTTTAATGGGTTTGTAACTCAGCAGTGTGTTAGATAATGTTCCAATGGTCAGTCGGGCATTTCTCCACAGTGCTGACATTACTCAGTTGGAGATCATGGAGAGCAGGCGGTCAATATGATTGAAAACAATGCACGAATTTGATTTGGATGTAACCTGTTAGATGCATTAAGAATGCACATCCCAGTGTCGGTCGTTCGCCAATAAATTCAGAGCATGACATGTACTACGGAAAGTAGCATGTGTAATGCAGTTCACAAATCTCAATTGTTGGAAAGACGTTTAACCGAGCACATTTATCAAGAGCATGTGAAGAAAGAAGTATTGTTTGAATGTGCCAGATTGTCCATCGACTCGATCTCCTCGTTTTCTTCGTTCAAATTATTTTCTACTGGAATTTCATGTGTAATACGTAGGCACTGCTGAATACAGCAGTGTTTTCGCAAACGCGTCATTTTGACAAAATGTGAAGAACGCAGTTAACGTTGTAGCTGGTGGATTCATGGTTATTTATGGCACATATGCAGATGTGAAATAAATGCATTGTCCATTTTCTTGTTTTCAAAAGAAAAAATACTAACGAAATATTTCAATTCAAACGCAGATCAATCAACACAGCTCAATTCCACTGCCAATTGCACTGAAAATTAAGAACAACAATTAAAAAAGGAAATGAGAAAAATAAAAAATAAAAAATAAACTATTCTCATGAAATGAACGGTAAAGAATATAGCTCAATTCCAATGAAATGTCACGCAAAATAATTAAATCAAAACGAAAATCAATGCAAAATAATTAAATCAAAATGAAAATTAATCAAAATAAATGAAAAATTTTTTTAACAATGCAGTTGGAAACATAAAACTGGAATCGTAACATATTTGGAATAGAGTGTGTTGATTTTACATCCAACAGATGGCACCGTTTTAATTTTTTTTTACCTATCATATGTGTGGCAGCTATATAGTACATATATAAAAACACGCACGTATTCGAATGGAACGTTATGTCAACATTTCAAAGCAATCGGTGAAAAACTTTTGGAGATTACAGCGTGTGTTGCTCTTACATCCTACAGATGGCGCTGTTAAAAAAAAAAAAAAATTTTTTTCCTGTCACAGGTGAGGCATGTATATAGCAGGTATATCAAACCACGCGGCAAATTGATTGCAACGTTGTGTCAAAATTTCAAAGCAATCGGTAAAGTGGTTTCAAAGATTTCCCTTACATGAAAAACACAGATTTTTAAAAAAGCATGTTTTTCTCTCGTCACAGACGTGACATCTATATTGTATGTATATAAAAACCTGCTCAGATACGAAAGGGACATTGTGTCAAAATTTCAAAGTAATCGGTAAAGAACTATCGGAGATTAGCGATTTTGAACAAACTAACATTTTCATTTTTATTTATATAGTTTTATTTATTTACTAGCTGTACCCGTCACGCATTGCAGTGGCTTAGTCTGGTTTAATGGAAAAGAAAGGAAAAAGTGTACGTATTTAATATGTTTAATTTCATAATGCTTGTGGGTATACAATATTTCTTGTTGTTCTGTGAAGATATAAGTAAGTAATTATCAAAAGAAGGCACCCAACCGGGAAGGCTATGTAGCACCATCAAATGTGCAGAATAATCAGAGGGCGCTAAATATCACCAAGGATGCCAATACGAGAACAAAAACGCATAAGGCGAACGATATCAAAGTATCTGAGTCACCAAGAATTCTATTGAGGGACAGGTGATCGCGAGGGGCGGTTGGATAGCAAGACACACGCTCGTCCTGGAAGTCAGGACATTCAAGAAGGACATGCACTACCGTAAGAGGGACAATGCAACTAGGACAATAAGGAGCAGGGCGGCGCTCCATCAAGTGACCATGGGTTAAGCGAGTATGGCCAATACGCAACCTCGCCAGAGCTGTTTCCCATCGCCGGTTACGGTGGTAGGAGGACGGCAACGAGGAAACAAAACACTTAAGAGTACGTTGTTTGTTACCAGTAACAGACGACTATGAAGCCTGCCAACAGGTAAGGACGGAGGAATGGGTAACTGGGTAAAAGTTGGAATATGGAATACGTTTACGAGAGATGGGACAAGAGCGGACAGCTTCCTTGGCGGCAGCATCTGCACGCTCATTTAAAGACACACCAATATGGCTGGGAACCCAACAAAACTCAACCGACTTAAATTTACTGTGAACAAGAAACAGCCAATGCTGGATCTCGACAACTACTGGATGAACCGGATTAAAGGACCCGAGAGCCATGAGGGCACTACGAGAGTCAACAACAACCACAAAGGAAGACTGACAACGAGAAAGCAAGGAGACGAAGAGCATAGATAATAGCATAAAGCTCCGCTGTAAAGATGCTAGTCTCTGGAGGTAAGCGACACATATAAGTGCGGTCAGGAAAAACAACAGAGTAGCCAACACCGTCTGCAGACTTAGACCCATCGGTGAAGACAGAAACGAAGCGGGAGTGAGAAGAAAAGTGCTCAAGGAAAAGGCGTTTTAGAACCGTAGGAGGGGTAAAAGCTTTAGTGACGCAGGTCAAGGATGTACAAAACCGCGGAAGGGGGACTCTCCACGGGGGCAAAGAAAGAACAACACGAGGAGAAACATTAGAAATACGAACGGAAAGAGAATCCTGCAGGCGAGATAACCGGACAGAAAGAGGGAGGTGGTGAAGAGGAACAGGAACCGCAGGAGGGGTAAAAATTAAAGCACGACAGAGGCGAGAGGAAGGATGTTGTAAGGACCGCGCAAGATAGCGAAGACAATAGCGATTACGGCGGTCCTGGAGAGACAGGAATCCAGTGTCAACATACAAGCTAAGGACGGGAGTCGAACGAAAGGCAATCAGAACTGAGGCGCAACCCAGTATGGTGCAAAGCATCAAGACGGCGAAGAGTAGAAGGAGAAGCAGACGAGTAAGCAGGGCAACCATAATCGAGCTTAGACAGGACGAGAGAGGAATGTAAAGCAAGGAGAGTGCGCTTATCTGCCCCCCAAGAAGTATGGGACAATACCCGAAGGAGGGTAAGGGCCTTAGAGCACTCAACATGGAGGTAAGAGATATGGGGAGACCAAGACAAACGAGTGTCAAGGAATAACCCCAAAAGCTTCGCGGAATCTTTGTATTCAAGGGGATGACCATAAAGTGACAAAGAGGGACGAAGAACGACCCGTTTCGGGTAAAAGTCATGGCACAAGTCTTAGAAGTAGAGAACTTGAAGCCATGATCGGTGGCCCTATTATTGTGAAGTTAGTAGACGTCTTTATTCTTGGCCGCAAGAATAGCTCGTTCACTCAGCCAATCGTGAATTTTATAATTGGTTTGAATATTGGGAAATACTCTGTCAACCAATTCTTCTTTTGACATCACTAAATTGCAGATGTTATGAGTCAATGAAATTCGTCCTGAGGTCAGATCAACCGGCACGTTTCCGTTCCCAATTTCCAGCAACTGTTGTGAGAATATCTCAGCTGATGGATCGTTTTGCAGCTGGACACGCATATTTGTAGTCAATTTTAACGTCTTTACGTGGCGCCACAGAGTAGAGTATTTCAGGCAAGCATTTATTTCATCTGCTGGTGTCGATCGAGGAATTACAGGTAATGGTTGCATGAAATCTCCTGCAAGCAATATTAATGTGTTCCCAAATGGGCTGATGTTCCTATGGAAATCTTGCAATGATTGATCAAGAGCCTCGAGCGATTTTTTGTGGGCCAATGTGCATTCATCCCAAACAATAAGTTTGTATTTCTGCAATACTTTTCCCATGCTGGATGCTTTGGAAATGTTGCACGGGGAGTTTCAATGAATTGCATGTTCAATGACAATTTCAAAGCCGAATAAGCAGTTCTTCCACCTGGTAGCAATGTCGCAGCTATTCGGGAAAACGCAAGAGCTAGGCTATGCCATTTTGGGAATGAATTGCTGCCAGAATCAATCAATTAGGTTTGTTTCAGCAGTTCCTTCTGGCACACCTAATAAGAAGATTTCTCCAAGCCCGTTATTGACAGTTTTTATTATTTAATCAAATGCCTTTTTGCTCATGCTTTAGCTTAGGAATATTTGATTGTACATGCGATAACAGATCACCCGTGTTATAATTTTGTCCACGACGCAATTCTACATCCGAACTAAGCAGTAGCAGATCGATTCGATGATGGCATTCCCAACTGAGAACGTTGTTTGCGATTTCCAAGCACAAATCTTCAGTCATTATCAACGCTTCGTGGTAGATTTCTGCTGTGAAATCCATGTTCATACAGTATATGAATTTTCCTTCGTATTCAACGAACAATATCTTCAGGCATGTGCGATTAATATTTCTCCCATAACTGTTGGATTTTTTTTTAGGGATATTCCTGCGCGGGCCCTAGGCCTCTGGCTGGCCCACTAAATGCTGCTTGTTTGTATTTTACTTTGGAGGAGTATGAGTATTTATGACTTGTATGGTCTCTTCAGTGAGATTTTGCCATATGTGTTAAATAACTTCTTCTGCTCTGTTGAATCTAAGTTGAAATCTTAATGTATTTGTAACTCTGAACTGTGTTAGATAATGTTCCAATGGTCTGTCGGGCATCTCTCCACAGTGCTGACATTATTCTGCTGGAGATCAAGGAGAGCAGGCGGTCAATATGATTTAAAACAATGCACGAATTTGATTTGGATGTGACCTGTTGGACGCCTTAATAATGCACATATCCCAGTGTCGGTCGTTCTCCAATAAATTCAGATCATGACATGCACTACGGAAAGTGGCATGTGTAACGCCGTTCACAAATCTAAATTGCTGGAAAGACGTTTAACCAGGCACATTTATCAACAGCATGTGAAGAAAGAAGTATTCACCTTGATTGGGATGCACGGTGTACAGTGTTTGCCTATCATAGTTTGTTTGAATATGCTAGATTGTCCATCGACTCGATCTCCTAGGTTTCGTCGATCAAAATATTTTCTTCTTGAATTCCATGTGTAATACGTAAGCATTTCCGAATACAGCAGTGATTTCGCCTACGCGTCATTTTCACAAAATGTGAAGACCGCAGTTAACGTTGTAGCCGGTGGATTCATGGTTATTTGTGGCACATATGCAGATGTGAAATAAATGCATTGTCTATTTTCTTGTTTTCAAAAAAAAAAATACTAACGAAATATTTAAATTCAAATGCAGACTAATCAACGCAGCTCAATTCCACTGCCAATTGCACTGAAAAATAAGAAGAACAATTAAAAACACAAAATTAAAAAAATAAAAAATAAAAAATAAACTATACTTATGAAATGAACGGTATAGTATAGAACATAGCTCAAATCAAACATAATGTCTTGCAAAATTATTAAATCAAATTGAAAATCAATCAAAATCTATGAAAATTTAATTTAACAATGCAATTGGAAACATAAAACTGGAATTGTAACATATTCAGAATATCGTGTGTTTATTTTACATCCAACAGATGGCGCTGTTTTTAAAATATTTGTTTTTTTACCTATCATGTGTGGCAGCTATATAGTACTTATATAAAAACACGCACGTATTCGAATTGAACGTTATGTCAATATTTCAATGCAATCGGTAAAGTGGTTTCAAAGATTTCCCTTACACGAAAAACATTTTTTTAAAAAAGCATGTTTTTATCCCGTCACAGACTTGACATCTATATTGTATAACTGAAAACTCAGTTTTCAGTTGCATATAGTCCTGGGGACCATTCAGGCTTGTTCGCATCTATATTGTATGTATATAAAAATCTGCTCAGATACGAATTGGATGTTGTGTCAAAATTTCAAAGTAATCGGTGAAGAACTTTCAGAGATTAGCGATTTTGAACAAACGAACATTTCCATTTATATATATATATATATATATATATATATATATATATATATATATATATATATATATATATATATATATGTCGTACCTAGTAGCCAGAACGCACTTCTCATCCTACTATGCAAAGCCCGATTTGCCTAATAAGCCAAGTTTTACTGAATTAATATATTTTCTCAAATTTTTTTCTTATCAAATGATAAAGCTACCCATTTCATTATGTATGAGGTCAATTTTTTTTATTGGAGTTAAAATTAACGTAGATATATGACCAAACCTAACCAACCCTACCTAACCTAACCTAACCTATCTTTATAGGTTAGGTTAGGTTAGGTAGCCGAAAAAGCTAGGTTAGGTTAGGTTAGGTAGGTTAGGTAATCGAAAAACAATTAATTCATGAAAACTTGCCTTATTAGGCAAAACGGGCCTTGCATAGTAGGCTGAGAAGTGCGTTCTGGCTACTAGGTACGACATATATATATATATATATATATATATATATATATATATATATATATATATATATGTCGTACCTAGTAGCCAGAACGCACTTCTCAGCCTACTATGCATGGCCAGATTTGCCTAATAAGCCAAGTTTTCCTGAATTAATATATTTTCTCTATTTTTTTCTTTTGAAATGATAAAGCTATCCATTTCATTATGTATGAGGTCAATTTTTTGTTATTGGAGTTAAAATTAACGTAGATATATGACCGAACCTAACCAACCCTACCTAACCTAACCTAACCTATCTTTATAGGTTAGGTTCGGTTAGGTAGCCGAAAAAGTTAGGTTAGGTTAGGTTAGGTAGGTTAGGTAGTCGAAAAACAACTAATTCATGAAAACTTGGCTTATTAGGCAAATCGGGCCTTGCATAGTAGGCTGAGAAGTGAGTTCTGGCTACTAGGTACGACATATATATATATATATATATATATATATATATATATGTTGTACCTAGTAGCCAGAAGGCACTATTCAACCTACTATGCACCACATGATTTGTCTAATAACCCAAGTTTTCTTGAATTTAAAATTTTTTCAATTTTTTTCTTATGAGATGATAACGCTATCCATTTCATTATGAATGAGATAATTTCTTATAATTTGAGTTAAAAGTAATGTAGATATATGACCGAACCTAACCTACCCTACCTAACCTAACCTAAAGTAACATAACTAAGTCGATAATTTATATTTTTAATATAAAATAATAACATTTCAAATAAACCAATTGGAATTTTTTTTTAAATAAAGAAAATCACTCAGCCTATTAGTAGGCCGAGTGAGCATAGTAGGCCGAGAAGTGCGTTCTGGCTACGACTTATATATATATGTCGTACCTTGTATGTATGTAGGATATCAACATATCCTACATACATACTCTTATTTAACTATATATCTACACACACGATTAACTACGGCACATACTCATACGTATTCATCTACTACTACTATTGCTCACCTGTTCAACACACCTGTTCCAATACTTACACTTTTACCCACAGCGACATATAATACCCCACGAGACACACACCCTGCCACCCCCTTGCGACACACAACCACCGTGCGACACCGGGCACGCGTTGCCACCTGCGCCCGGGGTCCCCCCAGAACCCCCCAGGAGACGTAGATCACTCATTTGCCTGCTTCAGGTGTGCAATTGCACACCTGCTGCAGGTCTAGCGCACGGTCTACGTCTCAATTTACACTACTTGTGTCCAGGTTGTGGTGTTTTTATAGTGTAACTATTCAGTCAAGTTTTATTCTCTGTGTCACCATAATCTTCCATGTGTTATTCAGCTTTTGTGTATCAGCTAAGTGGTGTATATGTTACCCTGCAATGACTTCGGGGCTTTATGTCCCCGCGGCCCGGTCCTTGACCAAGTCTTCCACCCAGACAAGGCAAGTCAGGTTTTTTGGTAATTCAGACGTTATTTGTTTATCATTATTTTAGAGTAAATTTTTAATTTATTTTTTGTCTGAGAATTACTTTCACTCTTGCCCAATTCTCACGCTGCAAAAGCCAATGCAGATTTTTTTCTTTATTTTAGTGTGCGTGTGACATTATATCTGTTCGGTATGACTGCCGTACCATAGTGTGCCACATTAAATGGGGGCCTGTCAACAAGAGTTTTTGATTGAATGTTTGTGTTAATTGATATATGTTACGAGTGCTTCTGTAACTGGGTTCTTTTAAAACTATGATCCAACTCAAGTTTAGAGGTGTTATTTCCACCCTTGGTGGAAATATTGCGTGATGCTTAAGGTAAGTATAAGATAGCACTTAAAATTAACCCATCTTAATTTCTTCTTATTAGAACTTTTAAGTTCTTATTACCCATCACCACTACTATTCACAGTTTACTATGAAAAGTCATCCAGAGCATCACTAGCCCTCACGCTAGCTAGCTTCAAAAATGACGAACACGATTTATATTCCTCTGACAAGGTCTTCACCGCACCACTCTTCAAGGGGTCCCCCACCTTAGCGCACTCATTAGTACACTCAACCAGCGAAGTTTACAGCGCTCAACTAGCTCCACTGGCTAGCAACTTCCAAGAGTGAAGTTCACAGTGCTCAATTAGCCCCACAGCCCAACACCTTCCAAGAGTGAAGTCCACTTCACTCTAGTATGCTCAACCAGCGAAGTTCACAGCGCTCAACTAGCCCCATTAGCTAGCACCTCTAGGTCAACCAAAGTACTCCTGACTAGAAGATGGGAAACTACGATTAATGAGAGGATCAACTGTTTTAGTTCGGCACCTGGATCGTATATGGCGCCGTCACATTATACTTGGCAATTACACATATTTGACTTGTTTAATTATTCATTTTAAGTAAATTTCATATTTGTGACTACGAATTATTACACTACAGATGGATAGCTAGATGATGGAAAGCTAGATGGATAGATGAATAGAAAGCGAGATGAATGAAAGCTAAATGAATAGAAAACTAAATGGACAATTAGATTGTTTGGATAGATAGATTGATGGATAGATGGCTGCACAGATGGGTGGATTCATGGATACAAAGCTAGATGAACAGACTGATTGATGGATAGATGGCTGCAAAGTTGGATGGATAGATATATTGACAGATAGCTGGAAAGATATATTGAAAAATGGACAGAGATGAACAGATGGAAGGATAGATAGATGGATGGAAGGATAGATAGATGGATGGAAGGATAAATGGATGGATGGAAGTATATAGATTGATGGAAAGATGGATGGGAGTATAAAGATGGATGGATTGATGGACAGATGGATAGATTGATGGATAGGCAGTGTATGAATAGAAGGATAAATAGATTGAAAGAAGGATGGATAGATGCATATTTGGGTGTGTGGATATACGGATAATCAGATAGATGGATAAAAAGAAGATTATATGGATGGTTGGATAAGTAGATAAATGGACAGATGAATATGTAGATTTTTAAATAAATTTATTACTATATATTTGGATAGAGAGATGGATAGATAGACCGACAACTAGAAGGACAGATACATGGGTAGACAAATGGATGGATAGGTGGATACATAGATGGTGGAATTGATAGATTGAGGAATAGACGGATGGATAGATGGCTGAATGGACAGGTAAACCGAGAGACAGATTGATGGATAGATAGATAGATTGACAGATGAGAGACAAATAGATAGACCTGGTCAGCGACGGGTATCCCCCCTTGTCTATGTTATAGGTGGGAATGTCTGTCTGTCTGTTCAGAGTTCGAGGCCACGCAATTTGGTCTAGCCTCACCCAAATTGGCAGAGGGAATAGTCTGGGGTACAGGATGAATATAGGCTGGTCGGGGTTGCCAGAATTAAAAAGGGAACCGCATTCCAGTACAATATTCAGACTTCTGTGACGATATTTGGCACTGCCCGCGGGCTCCACCTCATAATATTTTTAAAACAAACTTTTTCCAATAAAAATTTAATATAGTTTTATAGTTTCATACAGTTATATATAGTTTCATATATAAAAATACACCATTACATTCACTGATCTTGGGAAAATAAAAATAAATTTCCTGCTGTAAATAATTTGCCCATATCATAAGAACATAAGAATGAAGGTAACTACAGAAGACCTATTGGCCCATACGAAGGAGCTCCTATTTATAGCCACCCAATCTCGTCCATATATATGTCTAACCTACAATTAGTAGGCTATAACCTACTATATAAATAGTAGGTTAGACATATATATGAAGTAGGTTAGACATATCAGCATGACACAGAGAATTCTTCAACAGCTTCAAAACAATCTCAAGCCACGGTGCGTTATCAGAGCAAAAGGTGACTATTCTTTTTTAGGTATTATCACCACTGAGCTCCTCTCACTGGCGACCACCGACACATTAGGGTTATATTTTTCATAAGAGAAAAAGAGAGATAGATCGAGACACACAGAGATAAAGACTGACATAGAAACAGAGACTCACCGTGAGAGTCTGAGAAATAATCAGATAGACAAAGCGAGAGGCTAAATCAGAAAAAAAGACAGACAGTAAGTAAATTGATGGATACATAGATGAAAAGATAGATGCATAGATTATTGGTTAAATGCTTTGATAGACAGATGAATGGATAGATCGATGGGAGCCAGACAGAGAAACCCGGTAACGCCGGGTGCCCCCCTCTGTAGAATATATATATATATATATATAGAAATGTCTTTCAAATCGTCTGTTGCAGATGCTTGGGGATAACATTATGCAAATTTCCTCATTAATTTCTGTTGCGTTCATGTTCTACATGGGCGGCTTTAGATTGGTATGTATCTCCCTCTGTCTCTCGTTCTCTCTGATTCTCAGTCTTAATCTCTTAGTCTATATAGCTCTCATAAAATGTTGACTCTGTCATAATATTGTCGCTAAAATGGCTATCCCATGACGAATAGTTTTTAAAATATTGCCATTAAAAGGACTGTGCCTGAGCGACGACTTTTTCACAATTTCTTGAGTGATAAGACTACACTAGGACGACGACTTTTTCAAAACCAAAATATCATCGTAAAAAGGGCTTCTCCTGGAAGACAAAATTGACAAATCTAAAGTGTCTTCGTCGTCTCGTAAATATGTATTCTCATTTTCTGGATAGTGAGAGTTAATAGTGGGTTTTAGCTTATCAATGAAAAAGATTGCTAGAATGAAATGAGTTTGAAGTGGCACTTGGTGCAATTGGTGGGGCGCCCAAACTGCTGATGTGATAAGGCATGTGAGATTAGGGATCAAGAAGATGTGGTCGGGGTGATAATGAAGCGTGTTGTGTAATTGGAGAAGAAGGAGAGGAGTGAGAAATAAAGGTGGTGATTCCGAAGAAGGAAGAAGCTGATGTGTTAATGAAGTGGTGTTGATGAGCTTCATTAATCCTGTTCCAGTGGATAGTGTTATTGAGGGGTGGAATAGATGAGGCTCATCCATCACACTCCGGGGTGGGAGAAGATATGAAAACTAAACCTCACACCTGAATATTAGGAGACGACGACGTTTCCGTCCGTCCTGAAGCATTAACAAGTCGATCTTCTGGAGTGTGGTTCAGTTTTCTTATCTTTAAGTCACGTTATTGTGACTCATGGTCTGCATGTGATAGAAGGTGCAAGGGGTGAGTGAGTTCGCGTGTCTACCTAATCAAGAGCTGACTATAGATTAGTTAAGCTTTATCAATGATTGGAGATTTGGTCTTTTTTTAGTGTATCTTGTTTGTGCACGGTCGCTGTCGATACTTGTCACCCGAGTAGTGCAGACGTAGTTAAACCCGTGCTAGATAGTAAAGGTAGGTACCTCAGCAGTTTTGTGTATTGTGGTAAGACACTTAAACCCATGTGAACAAAGAGGAGGAGAGAAAGGTATAATCTTAAGAAGGATTACATTTAAAGTAAGAATATATTATAACAACCATTTGAATATTATATATATATGTATATATATATATATATATATATATATATATATATATATATATATATATATATATATATATATATATATATATATGTCGTACCTAGTAGCCAGAACGCACTTCTCAGCCTACTATGCAAGGCCCGATTTGCCTAATAAGCCAAGTTTTCATGAATTAATTGTTTTTCGTCTACCTAACCTACCTAACCTAACCTAACCTAACTTTTTCGGCTACCTAACCTAACCTAACCTATAAAGATAGGATAGGTTAGGTTAGGTAGGGTTGGTTAGGTTCGGTCATATATCTACGTTAATTTTAACTCCAATAAAAAAAATTGACCTCATACATAATGAAATGGGTAGCTTTATCATTTCATAAGAAAAAAAATTAGAGAAAATATATTAATTCAGGAAAACTTGGCTTATTAGGCAAATCGAGCCTTGCATAGTAGGCCAAAAAGTGCGTTCTGGCTACTAGGTACGACATATATATATATATATATATATATATATATATATATATATATATATATATATATATATATATATATATATATATATATATATATATATATATATATATATATATATATATATATATATATATATATATATATATATATATATATATATATATATATGTCGTACCTAGTAGCCAGAACGCACTTCTCAGCCTACTATGCAAGGCCCGATTTGCCTAATAAGCCAAGTTTTCATGAATTAATAGTTTTTCAACTACCTAACCTACCTAACCTAACCTAACCTAACTTTTTCGGCTACCTAACATAACCTAACCTATAAAGATAGGTTAGGTTAGGTTAGGTAGGGTTGGTTAGGTTCGGTCATATATCTACGTTAATTTTAACTCCAATAAAAAAAATTGACCTCATATATAATGAAATGGGTAGCTTTATCATTTCATAAGAAAAAAATTAGAGAAAATATATTAATTCAGGAAAACTTGGCTTATTAGGCAAATCGGGCCTTGAATAGTAGGCTGAGAAGTGCGTTCTGGCTACTAGGTACGACATATATATATATATATATATATATATATATATATATATATATATATATATATATATATATATATATATATATATATATATATATATATATATATATATATATATATGTCGTACCTAGTAGCCAGAATGCACTTTTCAGCCTACTATGCAAGGCCTGATTTGCCTAATAAGCCAAGTTTTCTTGAAATAATATATTTTCTCTAGTTTTTTTCTTATGAAATGATAAAGCTACCCATTTCATTATGTATGAGGTCAATTTTTTTTTATTGGAGTTAAAATTAACGTAGATATACGACCGAACCTAACCAACCCTACCTAACCTAACCTAACCTATATATATAGGTAAGGTTAGGTTAGGTAGCCAAAAAAAGCTAGGTTAGGTTAGGTTAGGTAGGTTAGGTAGACGAAAAAACAATAATTCATGAAAACTTGGCTTATTAGGCAAATCGGGCCTTGAATAGTAGGCTGAGAAGTGCGTTCTGGCTATTAGGTACGACATATATATATATATATATATATATATATATATATATATATATATATATATATATATATATATATATATATGTCGTACCTAGTAGCCAGAACTCACTTCTCAGCCTACTATGCAAGGCCCGATTTGCCTAATAAGCCAAGTTTTCATGAATTAATGTTTTTTCGTCTACCTAACCTACCTAACCTAACCTAACCTAGCTTTTTTTGGCTACCTAACCTAACCTTACCTATAAATATAGGTTAGGTTAGGTTAGGTAGGGTTGGTTAGGTTCGGTCATATATCTACGTTAATTTTAACTCCAATAAAAAAAAATTGACCTCATACATAGTGAAAAGGGTAGCTTTATCATTTCATAAGAAAAAAATTATAGTAAATATATTAATTCATGAAAACTTGGCTTATTAGGCAAATCGGGCCTTGAATAGTAGGCTGAGAAGTGAGTTCTGGCTACTAGGTACGACATATATATATATATATATATATATATATATATATATATATATATGTCGTACCTAGTAGCCAGAACGCACTTCTCGGCCTACTATGTAAGGCTCGTTTTGCCTAACAGGCCGAATTTTCCAGAATTAATATATTTTCTCTAATTTTTTTCTTATGAAATGATAAAGCTACCCATTTCATAATGTATGAGGTCAATTTTTTGTTATTGGAGTTAAAATTAGCGTAGTTATATGACCGAACCTAACCAACCCTACCTAACCTAACCTAACCTATCTTTATAGGTTAGGTTAGGTTTGGTAGCCGAAAAAGTTATGTTAGGTTAGGTTAGGTAGTCGAAAAAACAATTAATTCATGAAAACTTGGCTTATTAGGCAAATCGGGCCTTGCTTAGTAGGCTGAGAAGTGCGTTCTGGCTACTAGGTACGACATATGTATATATATATATATGTCGTACCTAGTAGCCAGAACTCACTTCTCAGCCTACAATGCAAGGCCCGATTTGCCTAATAAGCCAAGTTTTCATGAATTAATGTTTTTTCGTCTACCTAACCTACCTAACCTAACCTAACCTAGCTTTTTTTGGCTACCTAACCTAACCTTACCTTTATATATAGGTTAGGTTAGGTTAGGTAGGGTTGGTTAGGTTCGGTCATATATCTACGTTAATTTTAACTCCAATAAAAAAAATTGACCTCATACATAGTGAAAAGGGTAGCTTTATCATTTCATAAGAAAAAAATTATAGTAAATATATTAATTCAGGAAAACTTGGCTTATTAGGCAAATTGGGCCTTGAATAGTAGGCTGAGAAGTGAGTTCTGGCTACTAGGTACGACATATATATATATATATATATATATATATATATATATATATATATATATATATATATATATATATATATATATATATATATATATATATATATATATATATATATATATATATATATATATTATTAAATATGACCGAAAAAGTAAGATTAATAATTCTAACACGAATTTTCTCAATCTTTCGTACATTTCGTTTCACTGTTGGAGGTAAATCAAAAATCAATTCTCCAAAATTCATTTTTATTTCTAGTCTGACGCGACACGAGCGCGTTTCGTAAAACTTATTACATTTTCAAAGACTTTAGTTCACAAATACACAACTGAATAGAACTTAAGCATCTCCGATTTTATATCTACATTTGAGTGAGGTGGAAGGGGTGATGTGGCATTAACACAAGACAGAACAAGATGTGGTATTAATAGGGTATTAATTTCATCAACACAAGACAGAACAAGAGTATTAATAGGGTATTAATTTCATCAACACAAGACAGAACACGAAACAATGGATATTGAATAGAAGTGTTTGTAGAAAGCCTATTGGTCCATATTTCTTGATGCTTCTATATAGCATAGCATAGTATAGAAGCATCAAGAAATATGGACCAATAGGCTTTCTACAAACACTTCTATTCAATATCCATTGTTTCGTGTTCTGTCTTGTGTTGATGAAATTAATACCCTATTAATACTCTTGTTCTGTCTTGTGTTGATGAAATTAATACCCTATTAATACCACATCTTGTTCTGTCTTGTGTTAATGCCACATCACCCCTTCCACCTCACTCAAATGTAGATATAAAATCGGAGATGCGTAAGTTCTATTCAGTTGTGTATTTGTGAACTAAAGTCTTTGAAAATGTAATAAGTTTTACGAAATGCGCTCGTGTCGCGTCAGACTAGAAATAAAAATGAATTTTGGAGAATTGATTTTTGATTTACCTCTAACAGTGAAACGAAATGTACGAAAGATTGAGAAAATTCGTGTTAGAATTATTAATCTTACTTTTTCGGTCATATTTAATAATATATGTCTACAGGAAAGACTGCTACCAAAATATACTGAGAAGGCTGAGAAGGCTATATATATATATATATATATTCGGAAAATCCACAGAGAATTATGAAAGGAAGTGAACGTTTTGGCCTGATTAAAGCCTTTGTCAACAACAGACTGACTAGATGAAAGAGAGGGAGGGTACAGGCCAACACCTGGAACCTGACCAAACCATCTCTAGGGCAAGAATTAACCAGAAACAGGTATAGCTTAGCTTAGAATACTCAAAGAGGATTAAGCAGTCAGAGAATAAGAATGACAGATTAAAGAAAACCCCTCATGAACACACAATACATGAATATAAAATTGTAATGAGACATTGTAAGCCTCCCTATCAGAATTTTTTCTTCAACTGTTGTGCAATATTATAAATTAAAAATGGATCAAGTTTGTACATACCAGTACTAACATTAAGATGTGGTCATTGACTAATTAGAGTAGACTCAATCAAATTCCATTCCACGAAACCACCACAATTGGTAATGCTTTCGCCCCATTCCAGTTAATAGTGTGATCACATAAACTCGTGTGCAGATACAATGCGTTAGACGTTTGGGCAGTTCAAATAAAATAAGCATGTTGTGACAACCACAATTGTAAGGACTTTCCTGGTTGTCCAAGATACACAAAATCACAATCATTGCAGGGAATCAAATACACACAACATGCTGTACCTGGGTAGTTTTTTATTAAATTGGACTTGATCGTACTATTAGTGAACACCAAATTGATATTAAGTTTCTTAAAAACCGGAGACATTTTTTCAAGTCCATTCGCGTAAGGTACCACCAATGAGCTACTAATATCTGGTTTCGCTTTGAGGACGTGATTATAAAACGTACGCTTGGCTTGTTCGAACGAGCAATCCAAAAACCTCTTAGGACATTGTAAACTCTTCCCAATTTCATATATTTTAGCAATCTCTTCTTCAATGAGGAGATTGATATATTTATATATATATTTGTCTCATTGAATATGACCGCATATTCTGTATTTACTATCTACTGATTTAGGGCTTCTATCCATCTAACTATTTTCCTAGCATCAGGGCTTAGCTGAAAGAGGAGTTCTCCAAAATTCATTTTCGTTATTTCAAGATGAAGAAAAAAGTGAATTACTATAGAATGTATTACACTTATTTATACAATTTGCACAACGTTTCGAACCTCCATGGTTCATTCTCAAGTGAAAAGAAATTACAGACCTCGTTGATTTATACCCGTACTGGGTCAGGTGAAAAGACAATAAAGATGTTCCTTAATAAATGTTCCTTAATGGAGCCCTGTTGTTTATGCATTGTTAATCGCCTGGAAAGAGATGTTGTTGTCTTGCTAATATACTGAGTTCTTTGAGGCTTACAGTCCCCAAGCGGGCATTTGAAGGCATAGACGACGTTAGTCTCCTTTAAGGCGTTCTGCTTTGTGTCTGCAGAGTTTTTCATGAGTAGGTTGGCCGTTTTTTTGGTTTTATAGTAAATCGTCAATTTTATCTTCTGATTTTTGTTTGTAGGGATAACGTTCCTATCAACAATATCTTTCAGGACCCTTTTCTCCGTTTTATGAGCTGTGGACAAGAAGTTCCTGTAAAATAGTCTAATAAGGGGTACAGGTGTTGTGTTAGTTGACTCTTCAAAGGTTGCATGGTGTTTCACCTTTCTTCTTATGATGTCTTCAACGAAACCATTGGAGAAGCCATTGTTGACAAGAACCTGCTTGCCCTACAGAATTCTACATCGGCTTGCTTCCATCCTGAGCTGTGTGTTGGAAATTTCCAACACTAAATACAACACTGTTGTATTCTCATTAATTATTACTAATCCTACTAATCATTGTAGTAATAAAATTAACCCAACGTAGAGTTCACCTGTACTAATAATTACATCTGTACAATAAGGCTAGAATTCTTACGTCACCCGACGCCAGTATTGCGTCAGATTTCATTGTAATAAACACATTTATATCCAATGTGCCTGAGAATTGAATTCGATTCTCTATAAACAACGGCGTTCTGTGTGATAATTAATTACAGATAAAATGATCTCCAACTAAAGCCAAATAGAGCGTTTATAGTTATAGCCGTTATCTAGTAATAAAATTAACGTCACGCGTGAATGCCCTGGAGAGACATTAATTCTTCTCCATTGTTCGTTTACTATCATAGAACTGGCAAATAATAATATTTAACTCTTCCAAATAATAAACCCGTCCTAACCCGAGCATTTCAAGCACAACCGCGAGAAATGATAATATCCATAATAAATAATTTGGTTAATAAACGCGGGACGCGGAGCAGGGCGGAAGAGACGCCAGTCCACGTGTTGAAGCGTTTACGAGCAGACGTGTTCACGTGGTGCTCACGAGAAGACGCCATTACCCAGCCACCAGGGTAGACGCCATCAAATCTCTAGAAGAAAGTCGCCACTGTGAGGTGTGAAGAACCCTTGCAGACAATACCTTCACCTGGTGTCAGTTTCATTTACGGAACCTGATAAATTTGGTTCTAGGTAACTCCATGTGACCGGCCAGTGGAGCGCGTCAGTATCTAGGATAGACTAGTCTAGAGCCTAGGACGCGATCTTCGGCAAGCCTTAACTTACACAGTGCCCATATTAGCTAAGCACCTTATCCTTGTTTGATGCATCAGATCAGGGGTGGGTTTATAGCTGGGTAGCTTGTCGTGACGACGTATGGCAACTAAAAATCACAGGTCATTATCTTTCTCTTATTATTAATATCAATTTATTGAGCATAGAAATCTAGTAGTTTAATCTGTTGCTACTGGAAACAATTGTTTTTGCAGCGTGTGTGAAGAATTCTCCGAGCTGCCATTTCCCATGTTAATCAACTCCCAGTGTTCCATGACGAGTCCAGGAGAATCAGAGGATGTGTCGTGACTAACTTCTAAGGAATCGTCATTAAGCTAAGATTCCTTTTGTATTCCTCGAATTTATTATCTGTACTCTTTTACATGCAGAACTCTGTTCATTGGATTAACATGTGTTTATTATGATTATTATTATTTATGTTCATAATCTATGTTCCCATTAATGATAACGATAATGATTTCATAAGTATTCATAGGATTAGATTATTATACATTGGACTGGTGAACGAACCCCACTAGTTCCTGGACGTACTGAGTTCCAGTAATAACCCCCCAATGTTCGTGTTTGAGGTTTTGATTCATTTAATTATACAGCCCATTAATTATTTCAGTGATCATATTCTCTAGTATTTTATCAATAGTTACTGGTTCATCTAGGAATTTTCTAATGATCATATTTTCTCAGTTTCCCTCTTTACTATAAAAGCGGGTGGTCCTTCGTAATTCATTTTACTATATTAATATTTAAATAATTAGATTCAAGCCCCAAATGTCCCACATTATGGTCCTTATCGAACCGGATAGGCATAAATTTATAATTATAAAATACTAATCATTAATAACTAATCCTTGTGTGATGTAAGCTAGACTAACTATTTAATTAATTGTGTCAACCAACAGTGTAACACATCAGTTAGTCTAAGTCACACCAACACATTGCTACTTTCACCTCATGTATAAGGTAGCTTTAGTGGGACACAGTTAATTACCCACAACACTTAGACCTATACCTCATACAGAAGTATGGATCTTTAGGTCACCAGGAGCATCAGCTCATAACCTTTATATGTTTTCACTTGTGTGTGTAAGTGCACTCTTATAAAAACAAAAATACAGCACAATTATATTCACTTTACTGCACCACAATAATCTCTACCAATATTATTAGGTAGAATTTAGGCTGAGATTGTGCTGAATTTGGTACAAGCCCAGACTAAATAAAATTATAGTTCTTAGTTAGGAATTATCATGACTAGAATTAAGTTAGTCAGTAGTGTATGTATTATACTATTTGTGCTGACCCTATACAGGGTGGGATTAAACTTTGAGATAACTCTGATTGGAGTGTCTCCATAATATTTCTCTTGTATTCATTATTTTGTGTATCTATTTTGTGTATTGCTGGATAATCTCCATTAACTCTGATGGTGATATAGAAGAGCTAACCGGACGAGAACTAATGGTGAAGTTCAGACAGTGCACGAAATATCTAGCTACTTGTTGTTAGGTAGGTACATTTAACCTCAAGTGAGGTAGAGTATAAATTAGCCACCTTAAATTAGGCTACATTTAATGTTACTTGTCCACTAATGAACAAGTACCCAAGCTTCATTAGTAATACATATACTAATCCCATGAAGTTTGGACCCAAGCCCAACATGGCTACTCCTGAGCAATTAAGGAGAACCTACATTGGCCTTAAAGGTCATTTGACCAGATTAATTAACAAGGCTGAGGGCTTATCTAAAGATACTCCCATTGACTCTTATCACTTAGAGACATCAGTTAGAGTGGCTGATCTGAAATTTGATCAAGTCAAATCTGCAAGTCGATCTTATCTTGATCTACTAAATACTGTAGAAATCGATCCTGAGCAAGTAAGTCAAATTGTAGACGACATCTCCCAGTATGAAGATAAGACTCAAGATATAATTTTCAGGCAAATTAGCAAAACAATCTGGATCCAATGCCAGTAACACAGGGTCTCACTTCAATAACCAACTACCAGAGGTTCGTTTACCTACTTTAGACTTACCTACATTTTCAGGATCAGATACAGAAAATTGGGACAATTTTTGGACTTCATTTGAAGTTTACATCCATAAGAAACCGTCCTTGGACAAGGTTTCTAAATTTTCATACCTACTTAATCTTCTCAAAGGAGAGGCTAAAAAGGTCATACATAACCTCACTCTTGATGAGAGTAATTATGAGGAAGCTATAAAACTCTTGAAGTTGAACTATTGCAACAAAGAGTTAAGTATAGCTACCCTCTATTATCAATTGCTAGATCTGAATGCACCAAATAGTAGACCAGAGTCACTTCAAAGCTTCAGACTAGAAGTAGAGTCTCTAGTAAAGGCCTTAGGTACTAAAGTTAATATACCTGCTTCAGAATGGTCTATCAAGTTACTATTGCAGAGGAAATTACCTCGAAATGTCTTGACAGAGCTCTGCTCACATTATAATACCGAGTTTCTCACTCTTGACCAAATATTCGAGGGATTGAGAATAACGGTTAACAGGTTGAAGACTCATGATAAAATTAAACCTGAGTCTAAACCAACTAATACTGATACTTCAGTCAAACCTAAACAGACTTTGAATAAGTCTAATAAATATAAATCCAAAACTACTCCATCCACTGGGAAAGGGAGTGGAAATGTATGTACATATTCGGTGTCTCCTTCTGAGATAACCAATGACTTGTCTACTAAAGAGACCAAGTCTATTAACCAGAGAAGGTGTCTGTTCTGCAATCAAGGACACACCACTTACCAATGCTCTGTTTATCCTACTTATAATGTTAGGGTTAAAAGGTTGCAAGAAATACACAAGTGCACCAGGTGCATGGGCTCTCATGATCCCAAAAAATGTGTAGTGCAGCTACGTTCCTGCAACCGATGTAACCAAGGTGTACACCACTACGCCTTATGTAGAAAATCTTCTACACCAACCATGACCACTGGGGAGAATTCCACGAATTCTACCGCAGTGCAATATTGCAAAGTGCATCAAGAAGGAAATGTACTTGCTACTGAGTCAGGCAATAATACTACTCTGCCTACAGCTCAACTTAGACTAATAAACCGAAGATCTAGAATTAACACTAGAGGTCTTTTTGACCAAGGTTCACAGAAAACCTTCATTACACAACAGTTGGTAGATGAGTTAAATTTAAAACCTGCCAAAAGTGTGAAGTTAAATATTTCTGGTTTCTTGTCAAATAGTGGACCTCGTGACTACAAGGTAGTTAAGGTATTAGTGAGACTCGGATCTTCTACTAGTCCAATACAAGCGGTAGTAGTAGATAAACTTCCTACAGACCTGCAGGTCACTGGGTTAGCTCGCACTGCGAGACATCTTAGACGAAACCGCATGAGGCTAGCAGATTATAAAATAAATTCTGACTGCCTCACAGATGTTGGAATACTTATAGGCGCAGATCATTATTACAAATTTATAACTGGATGCACCAGACAACACGGAATGAATTTGTTGTCGTCTGCTGGAGGCAAATTGCTTACGGGAGCGGTGCTTTTCAGACAAAATCCAGCGTCCACAAACCAACAATCTAATAACATAATAGTGGCATGACTAGGCTTGGAACAGTCACCCCTACGTTTCAGGGAAATATCTGAGGATATTGAGTCTGACCCACCAATACATCGTTTGTGGGATTAAGACACTTTAGGCATTATCCCTGAACAACCAAGTCCTGATGATACGTGGACTTACCAGCAATACCTGGATACAGTTGTTTATGAAAATAAACAATACTGGGTAAGACTCCCATGGAAGTTGGATCATCCACAACTTCCAGTTAATTATTTTATGGCAGCCTCACAATTGCAGTCTCAATTAACACGACTACAGAAGCAGCCAGACAAACTGAACATGTATCATCAACTTATCCAACAACAACTTAACAGTAAATTTATTGAAGTTGTTGAACACGATGACCGAAAAATAGGTCATTATTTACCTCATCACGCTGTGGTGAAAGACTCATTGACAACACCTATTCGTATTGTCTTTAACTGCAGTGCTAAAGTAAAGCCAAGCAGTGTGTCTTTAAATGAATGTCTCCAAATGGGACCTAGCCTAACACAAAGGCTACATGATGTGCTGTTACGATTTCGCACAAGTATTTTCGCCTATACTGCTGATATTAGCAAAGCTTTCCTTCGAGTAGGTTTGCAGGAGGAAGATCGTAACTACACAAAATTCCTCTGGATTAAGGATCCACTGGATCCTAACAGTGAAGTAATCACATATCGTTTTGCCTCAGTATTATTTGGAGCTACGTCCTCACCGTTTCTTTTGCAAGCAACATTAGACACACATTTGAGGAAATCAAACAGCCCCTATAAGGCAGACATTAGCGACAACTTGTATGTCGACAATTTCCAGGGGACAACTAATGATCAAACTGATCTGGTAGAAATCTACCATGAGGCTAACCGTGAACTATTAGGAGCCAATATGCCACTACAGTCATGGGCCTCAAATAATGAACTGCTCAACCAGGTAATCGAGAAAGAATTTCCAGGTTATCAGGTACCCAGTCAATTAAAGGTTCTAGGCGTGGAATGGAACACCAGTACTGACGAGATGAATGTCAAGTCAGTACAAACTGATAACTCAACCCTTACCATGAGAACACTGCTCTCGTTTGTCAGTCAACCATTTGACCCTTTAGGCCTACTTAGTCCTATATTAATAAGGGGCAAACTCCTAATGCAGGAGTGCTGGCAGAAACATATGGGATGGGATGATCCGTTACCAAGTGAGTTACAAGCTAAATGGCAGATACTCTCAACGGATTTTAATCAGTTAGGCGTTTTGAAATTTCCTCGTAATGCTTCAGGACCAAACTTACCCACCAATTTGCACGTTTTCTACGATGCCTCTGGCAAAGCATATGGCGCAGTAGCCTATTTAGTTAATAGTGCACAATCAATTTTGCTCACATCTAAAGCAAGAGTTGCTCCCATTAAGAAGAGATCTTTGCCTCAAATGGAGTTGACTGCATTGCTGGTGGGAGTAAGATTGGCTCATTGCCTGGCAAAGACACTCAATAATATCCACTTTGGTGAGATTGTAGTGTGGTCAGACAACGAGGCAGTCTTACAATGGGTAAGAAACAACAACAACAAGACTCCCTACGTCAGTAATCGTGTCAGGGAGATTCATGAGTTATCTGTTGGATATAAATTCAGACATGTTCCTACTAAGGACAATCCTGCAGATTATTTATCTCGAGGGTTAACATTAAAACAACTTATCAAGTCTTCGCTGTGGTTCAATGGACCTTCATGGCATGTTGGTGGTCAGTGGCCCAAACAGAAGCCACAAGTCATAGTGACCAATATCACCACTCCCATGAAAGAACCAGAACCTCAGCGAATATTAGCCATTGATCCTCACCATTATTCTAACTTAAGCAAATTATTACGAGTGACTGCACATGTGTTTGATTTTCTTGCTAAGATAGGAATTCGACATAAGTTTCCCAATCCTATCCTCTACTGGATCAAACGTGCACAAGAAGAGACCTATGGAAGCGAATATGAAAATCTTCCAGATAAATTAACTAAGTCTCTAGGTATCTGGTATGATGCCAACACTCATAATGTACTAAGATGTGGAGGACGTTTGCTTCATGCAAAAATTGACTTGGACACAAGGAATCCAATTCTTCTACCTCGCCACCACATCATCACTAAACTTCTTGTTTTACACCACCATCAATATGGTACTTTACATGGTGGAGTGTTAGATACTCTCACCGACCTTAGACAAAAGTACTGGCTTCCTCAAGGTCGTCAGACAGTTAAGTCAATTATTAAATCTTGTGTAATCTGTAAAAGATACGACGCTAGAGTATGTCCTTACCCAGGACCTCCACCACTCCCTGAAGAGAGAGTAGTTCATCTTCGTCCCTTTGAAACCACTGGTGTTGATTACACAGGAGCCTTACTTCTCACTGGTAACCCAGATAATATACCAGTGAAAGCATACATTTGTCTCTTTACGTGTGCTACAACCAGAGGCGTACATTTAGAAGTCACTTCAGATATGAGTGCTGAAGCCTTCATCCAGGCCTTCCGCAGATTTGCTGGTCGCAGATCTTGTCCCAAATTAATGATATCGGACAATGGTTCCAATTTTGTGGCAGGGGAAGCTTGTTTGCGAGAAGTCTGGAACCACCCAGAAGTACAGTCAGTCCTACAGAGACGACAATGTCACTGGAAATTCATAGCACCGAGAGCCCCTTGGCAAGGTGGGTTCTATGAGCGAATGGTAGGCACAGTCAAGAAATGTCTACGGAAAACGTTACACAGACAAAAGGTCAGTTACTCCAAACTCCAAACTATTGTTGTGGAAATCGAGGCGCAAGTCAATAACCGCCCAATAACCTACCTGTCTGATGATTTCACCCAGAGAGAACCTCTGAGTCCCTCACACTTGATCCATGGAGGTCTACTGAGCTCTCTCATCCCTTTAGCCGAAGAGGACCCTGTAGACCCGTCACATGTGACCAGAGGAGACTTGGTGGAAAGCTACCAGCATCTCTCAAGAGTTATTAACAGGTGGAATGAGGTGTGGACTTGAGAGTACCTCACAGCTCTACGAGAGTACCACTACGGAGCTTCGAGTCCTTACAATAAAGTGCAATTAAAACCAGGGGACCTAGTATTAGTCGACAGTGATGGACCAAGGTCAGAGTGGCCCATAGGCAAAATTGTTGCCATTCATCCAGATCATCAAGGTGTCCTGAGAGTGGTGAAAGTTTTAAGCCGAGGCAACACTACTCTGAAAACTTTAGAGAAGCTGGTTCCACTTGAATTGGCTGAGCGAGAATATCAGCCAGATCCAGTTTCCCCAGTAATTTCCGAGGACAGTAATTCTGATCCTCCGAGCAACCGCCCCACTAGAGCTGCTACTCAACAATGTAGGCGGAATTTTCAAGCCTATTACAACTCTGAACAAGAGTAATTTCTTTTACATCCAATTTAGATAACTATGATGATACTGCGGTGTGATGTCAAGTAACAAACCATTACAAGTCACTATGACCCAGGACATTCCCATCACAGTAGATTCTGTTGTTTAAATTGTGTGATTTAAAATCTTTAATTATTGTGTAGGCTATAAATAACATGTTTCATTTGACATGAAACTAGCAAGACTTAAGTTTCTTGTATGTCCTTGACAAATACGGGACATTCGTTATGTGTGTACTAACATACTAACATACTAATATACTAATATTAATCTCAACTTCGGGATAGGTGTCAGTACTCCACATTACACTACGACCCTAGAATCCTCCCCCCGGAGTTATGTTTGAAATTTCCAACACTAAATACAATACTGTTGTATTCTCATTAATTATTACTAATCCTACTAATCATTGTAGTGATAAAATTAACCCAACGTAGAGTTCACCTGTACTAATAATTACATCTGTACAATAAAGCTAGAATTCTTACGTCACCCGACGCCAGTATTGCGTCAGTATTATTCATTGTAATAAACACATTTATATCTAATGTGTCTGAGAATTGAATTCGATTCTCTATAAACAACTGCGTTCTGTGTGATAATTAATTACAGATAAAATGATCTCCAACTAAAGCCAAATAGAGCGTTTAAAGTTATAGCCGTTATCTAGTAATAAAATTAACGTCACGCGTGAATGCCCTGGAGAGACATTAATTCTTCTCCATTGTTCGTTTACTATCATAGAACTGGCAAATAATAATATTTAACTCTTCCAAATAATAAACCCGTCCTAACCCGAGCATTTCAAGCACAACCGCGAGAAATGATAATATCCATAATAAATAATTTGGTTAATAAACGCGGGACGCGGAGCGGGGCGGAAGAGACGCCAGTCCACGTGTTGAAGCGTTTTCTGAGCAGACGTGTTCACATGGTGCTCACGAGAAGACGCCATTACCCAGCCACCAGGGTAGACGCCATCAAATCTCTAGAAGAAAGTCGCCACTGTGAGGTGTGAAGAACCCTTGCAGACAATACCTTCACCTGGTGTCAGTGTCATTTACGGAACCAGATAAATTTGGTTCTAGGTAACTCCATGTGACCGGCCAGTGGAGCGCGTCAGTATCTAGGATAGACTAGTCTAGAGCCTAGGACGCGATCTTCGGCAAGCCTTAACTTACACAGTGCCCATATTAGCTAAGTACCTTATCCTTGTTTGATGCATCAGATCGGGGGTGGGTTTATAGCTGGGTAGCTTGTCGTGACGACGTATGGCAACTAAAAATCACAGGTCATTATCTTTCTCTTATTATTAATATCAATTTATTGAGCATAGAAATCTAGTAGTTTAATCTGTTGCTACTGGAAACAATTGTTTTTGCAGCGTGTGTGAAGAATTCTCCGAGCTGCCATTTCCCATGTTAATCAACTCCCAGTGTTCCATGACGAGTCCAGGAGAATCAGAGGATGCGTCGTGACTAACTTCTAAGGAATCGTCATTAAGCTAAGATTCCTTTTGTATTCCTCGAATTTATTATCTGTACTCTTTTACATGCAGAACTCTGTTCATTGGATTAACATGTGTTTATTTTGATTATTATTATATATGTTCATAATCTATGTTCCCATTAATGATAACGATAATGATTTCATAAGTATTCATAGGATTAGATTATTATACATTGGACTGGTGAACGAACCACACTAGTTCCTGGACGTACTGAGTTCCAGTAATAACCCCCCAATGTAGGTGTTTGAGGTTTTGATTCATTTAATTATACAGCCCATTAATTATTTCAGTGATCATATTCTCTAGTATTTTATCCATAGTTACTGGTTCATCTAGGAATTTTCTAATGATCATATTTTCTCAGTTTCCCTCTTTACTATAAAAGCGGGTGGTCCTTCGTAATTCATTTTACTATATTAATATTTAAATAATTAGATTCAAGCCCCAAATGTCCCACACTGTGGCTGAGAGCACGGTCGATGTAAGCATTGACAACACTCCTCTTTTACCTGTCTGGGCAGTCACTGTTGGCATTGAGGCACATTCCTATGTTTGTTTCCTTAGTGTAGACTGCAGTGTGGAAACCTCCGCTCCTTTCCATGACTGTTACATCTAGAAAGGGCAGCTTCCCATCCTTCTCCATCTCGTAAGTGAAACTCAACACAGAATTCCGCTCGAAGGAGGCATTCGAGTGGAATTCTGTGTTGAGTTCTCCCCTCTTATTTATCTCATTTATCCAATTTATACCCATTGTCCCGTGTTCTGTCTAGTGTTGGTCAAAAGTTTGTTCACCTCATCCGAAACTGTTGCAACATATAACCTCACCCAAATGTGAGTATATAAGACAAGCTGTTCAGTGTTACCGTAAGTAATACTCTGTTTAGTGTTTTCAGGTTACAGTTGTGCGTGCGTAAACTTAAGTCTTTGAAAATGTAATAAGTTATTATGAAACACGTTCAAACGTCGTGTCAGACTAGGAACAAAAATTAATTTTGGAGAATTGATTTTTCAATTACCATCTACAGTAAAAAGAAACAAGAAATATTGCGAAAATTCGTGTTAGAATTATTAATTTTACTTTTTCGGTCATATTTAACAACATATGTTTACATATGTTGTTAAATATATATATTTAACAACATATATATATGTATATATATATATATATATATATATATATATATATATATATATATATATATATATATATATATATATGTATATATATATATATATATATATATATATATATATATATCTATATATATATATATATATATATATATATATATATATATATATATATATATATATATATATATATATATTATATATATATATATATCCGAGACATCAAAAATCAGAACATCAGTCACCAAGAAAATAGAAGAAGGAAACACTATTGTGAAACACTATAATAAGAGTCATCACCAGTGAGGACTCAATTGCCGACAGAGATGCTGCAACAGCTCAAGCCCTAAGGGAGAAACACCCACCCAGGGCTCTGCGTGAGGACGACATTGTACAAGTGAGGGCTACCGGAGCAGAACCTCTCTGGGTGGCTGAATCTGTGGTCCATAAAGCAGCCATGTCCTTCCCAACAGGATCAGTAGGTGGGTTCACAGGACTAAAACCCAACCACCTCAAGCAAATGCTCAACCCTGCACTGGGTGACATTGCAAAGAACCTCTTGGTGGAACTAACCAGATTCACCAACACATGTCTAGCTGGCAACATACCAGCGACCATAAGACCTATCTTTTTTGGAGCATGTATCTGTGCTCTAAAGAAAAAGGATGGAGGGATCAGGCCAATAGCTGTGGGCAATTCTCTCCGGCGTCTCGTCGCAAAGGCAGCTGCAAGAACAGTTAGTGATGCAGCGGCCAACATGCTGAAACCAAAACAGCTCGGGTTCGGCATTCCAGAAGGGTGTGAGGTGGCAGCCCATGCAGCTCGAGCCTTCATCGACAACATCATAGACGAAAAGGCCCTTATCAAGCTAGATTTAAAAAATGCCTTCAATATGGTGCGGAGGGATGCTGTACTCCGTGCGGTTCATAGTCATTTCCCTTCCCTCTACCCTTTTGTACATTCGTGCTACAGTATGAACCTTAAGCTACTTTTTGGCGAACATGAAATTGACTCGCGAGAAGGCGTCCAACAGGGTGACCCCCTTGCTCCTCTCCTTTTCTGCTTAGTCATCAAACAAGTCACAGAGGTCCTGTCCAGCGAGCTTAACATCTGGTTCTTGGATGATGGTACCCTGGCTGGTTCCCAAGACTCCCTCCTGGAGGACATCAGAAAAATCCAGGAGCAAGGTGCAGTTTTAGGCCTCACCCTGAACCCTTCTAAATGTGAAATAATATGTTCCAACCAGGGCATCGTAGAGAGAATAGAGGGTCTTCTGCCAAATATCCATAAAACTAAACCTGAAGACAGCACACTCCTAGGAGCTCCCCTGGGGTTGAAAGCCATCGATGAGGTCCTTGATAAGAAAATCGCCGACCTTAAGAGGATGGATGGGAGGATTGAGGATATTGATGCTCATGATGCACTCTACCTCATCACCAGATGTCTGTCCCTCCCCAGGTTAACCTACTTTCTGAGGTGTTCACCATCTTACAGTAGCCAAAAACTAAGTGAGTATGACCGGTTACTGAAATCAATGCTAGAAAAAGCCCTTAACCTCTCTCTCGATGACCTACAGTGGAAACAAGCCTCTCTTCCCGTAAGACTTGGGGGCCTCGGAGTTCGAACAGCAACGCAAATCGCTGTTCCAGCCTTCCTGTCCTCCTTATCAGCATCCGACGACCTTGTGAAGGAAATTCTACCTGCCCACTTACATCAGCTGGCAGGTGTACATGATCCCAATTTTACACGCTGTGCCACAGAGTGGGCCTCTCGTGCAGGCCCATCACCTCAACCACCATCCCTAAAAGCCCACAAGCAATCCAGCTGGGATGGCCCCATTGTAGACCAAGTTGCTGCAGAGTGCCTGGGTGCTGCAACAACACAACACGACATTGCTCGCCTCACAGCAGTAGCAGCCCCACATGCAGGGGATTTCCTGTTAGCAACCCCAATGTCGGCAACTGGCACGCGTCTCACACCACACGCCCTCCGAATTGCTGTGGCCCTTCGCCTTGCTGCCCCAGTCCACACCAGATATAGGTGTTTTTGCGGCGAGGTGGTGGCTGACAGGTACGGCCACCATGGCCTACTCTGCCAAAGCACAGGGGAATGGCACTCGAGGCACAGTGAAGTTAACGACATCATCAAGAGGAGCCTCACCACAGCTGGATGCCCAGCTGAAAGAGAGCCCCGTTACCTAATGCCCCGTAACTCTGATGCTCTTATTGGTCGCCCGGATGGTATCACAGTGAACCCCTGGAAGAATGGCAAGCAGTTGGTATGGGACTACACGGGCATATCAACCCTGGCTAACACCTACATTAACCTCAGTGTTGCACAACCAGGTGGCGCTGCCACCCACAGGGAAGCAGCCAAATCCAGTAAGTATAGAGAACTGGATCACCACTGCAGCAGGAACTTCTTTTCCACAGCTCATAAAACGGAGGAAAGGGTCCTGAAAGATATTGTTAATAGAAACGTTATCCCTACAGACAAAAATCAGAGGATACAACTGACGATTTACTATAAAACCAGAAAAACGGCCAGCCTACTCATGAGAAACTCTCCAGACACAAAACAGAACGCTTTAAAAGAGACTAACGTCGTCTATGCCTTCAAATGCCCTCTTGGGGACTGTAAGCTCCAAAAAACCCAGTATATAGGCAAGACAACAACATCTCTTTCTAGGCGTTTAACGATGCATAAGCAACAGGGCTCCATTAAGGAACATATAATCTCTTCCCACAACCAAACCATCGCCAGAGAAATCCTAGTAAACAACACAGAAATCATCGATAGATACAGCGATAGCAGGCGGCTTGACGTTTGCGAGGCATTACACATAAAGAAGTCAACACCAGCAATCAACAGCCAATTAATGCACAACTATATTCTACCCACCTCAAGACTCCGCTCCAATATAGAAGCATCAAGAAATATGGACCAATAGGCTTTCTACAATCACTTCTATTCAATACCCATTGTTTTATGTTCTGGCTTGTGTTGATGAAATTAATACCTTATTAAATACCACCTCACCCCATCCACCTCACTCAAATGTAGATATAAACAAAATCGAAGATGTGTAAGTTCTATTCAGTTGTGTATGTGTTAACTAAAGTCTTTGAAAATGTAATAAGTTTTACGAAACGCGCTCAAGTGTCGCGTCAGACTAGAAATAAAAATGAATTTTGGAGAATTGATTTTTGAATTACCTCCAACAGTGAAAAGAAATGTACGAAAGATTGAGAAAATTCGTGTTAGAATTATTAATCTTATAATATATGTCTACAGGAAAGACTGCTACCAAAATATACTAATATATATATATATATATATATAGACCAAGTTGCTGCAGAGTGCCTGGGTGCTGCAACAACACAACACGACATTGCTCGCCTCACAGCAGTAGCAGCACCACATGCAGGGGATTTCCTGTTAGCAACCCCAATGTCGGCAACTAGCACGCGTCTCACACCACACGCCCTCCGAATTGCTGTGGCCCTCCGCCTTGCTGCCCCAATCCACACCAGATATAGGTGTATTTGCGGCGAGGTGGTGGCTGACAGGTACGGTCACCATGGCCTACTCTGCCAAAGCACAGGGGGATGGCACTCGAGGCACAGTGAAGTTAACGACATCATCAAGAGGAGCCTCACTACAGCTGGATGCCCAGCTGAAAGAGAGCCCCGTTACCTAACGCCCCGTAACTCTGATGCTCTTATTGGTCGCCCGGATGGTATCACAGTGAACCCCTGGAAGAATGGCAAGCAGTTGGTATGGGACTACACGTGCGTATCAACCCTGGCTAACACCTACATTAACCTCAGTGTTGCACAACCAGGTGGCGCTGCCACCCACAGGGAAGCAGCCAAATCCCGTAAGTATAGAGAACTGGATCACCACTACAATTTTGTCCCCATTGCTTCTGAGACGCTCGGCGCCTGGGGTAAAAGTGCTACCAGTTTTTTTAAGGAACTGGGTTCTAGGCTCATTGAAACAACAAGGGACCCGAGAGCTGCAAGCTTTCTTTTCCAGCGCCTCAGTGTGGCGATACAGAGGGGAAATGCGCACTGCATCCAGGGTTCCTGCCCGCCATCTGAGGAGCTGGAGGAACTCGACAACCTATGACAACCATCTTTGTAACCCATATGTAACTCCTTTTTTGTAACAAAGTTCAAATAAAGTAAATATATATATGTACATACAAAAGAATGGGGGTGGTAGGAGAAGATAATATTAGTGTTCAGTGAGAGACCACAAGGTCTCCTCTGAATACTTTTTATTTTCTTCTCCGAGGCTATGGGTCCCCACATTGGCACCAGAGGTGGTACCCATATATATATATATATATATATATATATATATATATATATATATATATATATATATATATATATATATATATATATATATTTATATATATATATATATATATATATATATATATATATATATATACAACTTTAGAACACTTTCCCACCAGGAGACTCGAACCCTAGCCAGCACAGAAGCCTTCCAGCAACTGGCATAACAGGTACGCCTTAACCCGCTCCACCACCTGCTCAGACCCTTAAAAGAGATGGTAATTTCGGAGTATTTATATACCCCAAAGATCACCACCTCCCAAGAGCACTAGAGCAAGTGAGGGGTCATTTATACGTTTATTTCATCAAGTCCCTGTTAATATGGGAGAACACTGTGTCTATGCTTAAGGCACAACTCTCCTAAACACAAGAGTGAAGTATACAACTTTAGAACACTTTCCCACCAGGAGACTCGAACCCTAGCCAGCACAGAAGCCTTCCAGCAACTGGCATAACAGGTACGAATTAACCCGCTCCACCACCTGCTCAGACCCTTAAAAGAGATGGTAATTTCGGAGTATTTATATACCCCAAAGATCACCACCTCCCAAGAGCACTAGAGCAAGTGAGGGGTCATTTATACGTTTATTTCATCAAGTCCCTGTTAATATGGGAGAACACTGTGTCTATGCTTAAGGCACAACTCTCCTAAACACGAGAGTGAAGTATACAACTTTAGAACACTTTCCCACCAGGAGACTCGAACCCTAGCCAGCACAGAAGCCTTCCAGCAACTGGCATAACAGGTACGCCTTAACCCGCTCCACCACCTGCTCAGACCCTTAAAAGAGATGGTATTTTCGGAGTATTTATATACCCCAAAGATCACCACCTCCCAAGAGCACTAGAGCAAGTGAGGGGTCATTTATACGTTTATTTCATCAAGTCCCTGTTAATATGGGAGAACACTGTGTCTATGCTTAAAGCACAACTCTCCTAAACACGAGAGTGAAGTATACAACTTTAGAACACTTTCCCACCAAGAGACTCGAACCCTAGCCAGCACAGAAGCCTTCCAGCAACTGGCATAACAGGTACGCCTTAACCCGCTCCACCACCTGCTCAGACCCTTAAAAGAGATGGTAATTTCGGAGTATTTATATACCCCAAAGATCACCACCTCCCAAGAGCACTAGAGCAAGTGAGGGGTCATTTATACGTTTATTTCATCAAGTCCCTGTTAATATGGGAGAACACTGTGTCTATGCTTAAGGCACAACTCTCCTAAACACGAGAGTGAAGTATACAACTTTAGAACACTTTCCCACCAGGAGACTCGAACCCTAGCCAGCACAGAAGCCTTCCAGCAACTGGCATAACAGGTACGCCTTAACCCGCTCCACCACCTGCTCAGACCCTTAAAAGAGATGGTAATTTCGGAGTATTTATATACCACAAAGATCACCACCTCCCAAGAGCACTAGAGCAAGTGAGGGGGCATTTATACGTTTATTTCATCAAGTCCCTGTTAATATGGGAGAACACTGTGTCTATGCTTAAGGCACAACTCTCCTAAACACGAGAGTGAAGTATACAACTTTAGAACACTTTCCCACCAGGAGACTCTATATATATATATATATATATATATATATATATATATATATATATATATATATATATATATATATATATATATATATATATATATATATATATATATATATATATATATATATATATATATATATATATATATATATATATATATATATATATATATATATATAAAAGTTTGTGAGGGTACCACCTCTGGTGCCAATGTGGGGACCCATAGCCTCGGAGAAGAAAATAAAAAGTATTCAGAGGAGACCCTGTGGTTTCTCACTGAACACTAATATTATCTTCTCCTACCACCCCCATTCTTTTGTATGTACACATATATTTACTTTATTTGAACTTTGTTACAAAAAAGGAGTTACATATTGGTTACAAAGATGGTTGTCATAGGTTGTCGAGTTCCTCCAGCTCCTCAGATGGCGGGCAGGAACCCTGGATGCAGTGCGCATTTCCCCTCTGTATCGCCACACTGAGGCGCTGGAAAAGAAAGCTTGCAGCTCTCGGGTCCCTTGTTGTTTCAATGAGCCTAGAACCCAGTTCCTTCAAAAAACTGGTAGCACTTTTACCCCAGGCGCCGAGCGTCTCAGAAGCAATGGGGACAATATATATATATATATATATATATATATATATATATATATATATATATATATATATATATATATATATATATTGTCGGGGTTTCGTCCAGTAAGTAAATAAGTTAAGGTAAGTGTACTTAATGTCCTGTCAATATCGACAATGTCGGGGTTTCTCTACCTCTCACCAGCCACTACCAAGTAGTAGTAGTGGTAACTGTTACTTAATGTAGCCCTGCGGGTCTTCACTCCATCCTCGAGGTGCCACTGTTCACCTGGAGAGTATACCAGTCAATCTCCAGCTGGCCTTCTAGCCAAAGACGAGTGGGAACACAATCTATTCTCTTGATCGTGTGCCCGCCCTGACAGAGGGCTCTACTGCTAACTAAAAGGTCGCCAACTGGTGTTCTCCGTGTCCAGTATCACGCCAGTGGGATCGTGGGATTGTGGTAATAGTGTCAAGAGCACACTAAATAAATCTGGTATCAGGCAGGTATGTATCTCTATCACTCTCACTCTTTCAATGGACTCTGTAGCAACAAGCAATGGAGGGATAATGCAAATGCGAAGGTAGTTTTGTATTTTACTTAAAACATTAAAGTATTATCTCTCTATATTCACAACAAGGCGACGAAGTACATGATAGCAGAATACTCTCTCTTCATAAACTGGAGTGCAACCAAATGGCAATACTCCCCCTCCTATTATTCACAGCCGCCACGCCCCCTTGCTGTATGATCTCTCTCTCTACTTGTTTCCCTGGCATTAAGCGCCTATTTCTTTAAATTCACAGTAAACACAATACTGACAATCAACGCAATAACTTGCTATAATGGCGATAAACGCAATAATCACTGCACTGGCCTTAAATGCTCAATAAATCATTTCAATAGTGATTAACACAGTAACTCACAGTAATGGCATTAAACACCGAATCTCACAGTAATCGTAATGAATGCATTAAGTTACTGCACTGTCCTTAAACACCGTAAGTCACTTCAATGGCAATAATACAGAAAATCACTGTACACATGAATATGTTATTCAATACTCCAGCAATATATATAGATTACTTCATCAATATTAGCAATAATGAATCAATACGGGGCACACAGCCTTATACTAATAAATGGTACTTTTATATATATATATATATTCTTTGACACAAACTTATAATATTAATGTCACATGAGTATAAATGTCCTTGACACAGCAAACTCTTCAATTAATCACAGGTGCCTTCACACACCACACATATATTCTGTGAGAGCTCTCTACAGCCTCACTCTGCACAACTGTGCCTTACTATGACATAGACATTGGTGAGCCTTGCTCACGACTTAAAAGATTCTCTGGCTAAAATAGCTGACTAAAGGGGAATGGGAGGGAAAACTAAATTACCTACCTCCACCTCACTGATGTGGACTCGCCCTCAGTTGAGAGTTGAGATGAAGCTCCTGGTCCCGGCTCTGGACTCGTTGTAGGGAATGCCCCCACACACACACTGATGTTCTCTCCAGGTACCTCTTCAACACCTCAAAAAAACACGTCTTCACCGTGCTCTATCCTCTGCTGGCCTGTGCTCCTCCACAACTTCCTGAAGGGTTGGAGTCGGTCTCTTGGCCATTGACTTCTCCTCACTAGTACGGCTTCAGACCTTTCTTTCGGCTGCAGTCGTCCTGATTCCCAGCTAGTTCCGTTCTTCTACTGACTCTCGGTGGATTGGCCCAGCTGCTACATCGTCACTAAACGGGTGAACTTGCACAGAGGTCCCATACGTCACTGCAAGTGACTTCACCCCTTGCAAAGCGCCTGTTACTGGAGCACTTGCTGCTCAATTCTCGTCGATTCCTTCTTCGGTCCAACACATGGAATAAAGCAAGACTTGCAGACTACTGGGTGACGCGTAAAATCCACTGGAACGAGGTAATTTGTCAAACTGACAGGACCTCCTCTCACACGTCCGACCACCTCGACGTGTCGTGTCAAACTGCTGGCGGCACCGCGGTGCGATGATCGGACTCTACTGCCTTCTTGACGTCATACTTGCCAGGGGCGTTTCTCACTGGCTCCCTGTGCCACGTCACTGTTCCTGACCAATCTGGTGCCACTGACGTCATACCGTTTTGGCAGCAAAACGGAGGGGCCGGCGCCATATTGGCGTCCTAAAGGGCCTAAACTACAGGCCAAAACACTCTTCTTTTGCGAATTTCTCGCCAACGCGAGAACACTTCACGCTTCCACATATGTCGAATTGTTCCCCAGAACGTAGAGAACGCTCGGGTAAAGTGGATATGACTCTTACAGCTGGCGTGGGAGAAATAGAAGGGGGGAACACCGTCACAATATATATATACATATATAAATATATATATATATATATATATATATATATATATATATATATATATATATATATATATATATATATATATATATATATATATATATATATATATATATATATATATATATAACTTTAGAACACTTTCCCACCAGGAGACTCGAACCCTAGCCAGCACAGAAGCCTTCCAGCAACTGGCATAACAGGTACGCCTTAACCCGCTCCACCTCCAAGGCGTACCTGTTATGCCAGTTGCTGGAAGGCTTCTGTGCTGGCTAGGGTTCGAGTCTCCTGGTGGGAAAGTGTTCTAAAGTTGTATACTTCACTCTCGTGTTTAGGAGAGTTGTGCCTTAAGCATAGACACTGTGTCTTCCCATATTAACAGGGACTTGATGAAATAAACGTATAAATGACCCCTCACTTGCTCTAGTGCTCTTGGGAGGTGGTGATCTTTGGTGTATTTAAATACTCCGAAATTACCATCTCTTTTAAGGGTCTGAGCAGGTGGTGGAGCGGGTTAAGGCGTACCTGTTATGCCAGTTGCTGGAAGGCTTCTGTGCTGGCTAGGGTTCGAGTCTCCTGGTGGGAAAGTGTTCTAAAGTTGTATACTTCACTCTCGTATTAGGAGAGTTGTGCCTTAAGCATAGACACTGTGTCTTCCCATATTAACAGGGACTTTATGAAATAAACGTATAAATGACCCCTCACTTGCTCTAGTGCTCTTGGGAGGTGGTGATCTTTGGTGTATTTAAATACTCCGAAATTACCATCTCTTTTACGGGTCTGAGCAGGTGGTGGAGCGGGTTAAGTCGTACCTGTTATGCCAGTTGCTGGAAGGCTTCTGTGCTGGCTAGGGTTCGAGTCTCCTGGTGGGAAAGTGTTCTAAAGTTGTATACTTCACTCTCGTGTTTAGGAGAGTTGTGCCTTAAGCATAGACACTGTGTCTTCCCATATTAACAGGGACTTGATGAAATAAACGTATAAATGACCCCTCACTTGCTATAGTGCTCTTGGGAGGTGGTGATCTTTGGTGTATTTAAATACTCCGAAATTACCATCTCTTTTAAGGGTCTGAGCAGGTGGTGGAGCGGGTTAAGGCGTACCTGTTATGCCAGTTGCTGGAAGGCTTCTGTGCTGGCTAGGGTTCGAGTCTCCTAGTGGGAAAGTGTTCTAAAGTTGTATACTTCACTCTCGTGTTTAGGAGAGTTGTGCCTTATATATATATATATATATTATATATATATATAATGTTGGGGGTGGTAGTGGTGGTGTTGGGAGTGGTTGTGGTGTTGGGAGTGGTGATGGTGTTTGGGGTGGTAATGGTGTTGGGAGTGGTTGTGGTGTTGAGGGTGTTGGGGGTGTTGGGGGGTGGTGGTGGTGTTGGGAGTGGTTGTGGTGTTGGGGGGGTGATGGTGGTGTTGGGAGTGGATGTGATATTGAGAGTGGTTGTGGTGTTGGGGGTGGTGGTGGGGTTGGGAGTGGTTGTGGTTTTGGGAGCGGTGGTGGTGTTAGGAGTGATTGTGGTGTTGGGAGTGGTTGTTGTGTTGGGGGTGGTGGTAATGATGGGAGTTGTTGTGGTGTTGGGAGTGGTGGTGGTGTTGGGAGTGGTTGTGGTGTTGAGAGTGGTTGTGAGTAGTGAAGTTGAGGACTACGACTGTGCGCACCATCTGGCCAGGTGGCTCTCTTGAGACCCAGCTGGTCCAGGTGGGGCGCGCGGTCATAGTCACAAAGGGTTTGGGGGATTTTCCCGGAAGTTTGGCGCGTGTCGGGCGCGTGTGAGCGTCCGGTGTTTGGGTATGTGGTCGGGAAAGATGGAAGGTCATGTTGTTGAGGAGTATGAGAGTATGTGTGGTATGTGGTAGAGTAAGAAATACAAGGATATGAGTGGAATATGTGGAAAGAGTAAATTAATATGTATGTGTGTTTGCCGTAGACTTAATCCTGTGTGTAGATAATAGTTTTGATGATAGTAAGTAAGCTATGTAGAGGTTGTGTGTAGGTGTGAGGGGTCCCAACATAGGCGGATATGTTGTTTGGGGTGGGGGAGGGGTGAGGGAGGGGTGAGAGGAGCTTCCCCTCGGCGTGAGAGTGCTTAGGGCCATTTGTGGTTTTGACATCCATTATTTTCTTGGAGCTATGCACACAGCCGGAAGTGGGAGAGGAGGAGGGTAGGAGAGAGCAGAGTCCAGCAGGAGGGATGCGGACCATTTACCCTTAATCGTTTTTTCAAGTCTATTTTCTTCGAGTTATGCAGCTGTGTTTGGAGATGATCCATGAAGGTAATAGTTCGGCCATACATGGTAGGAAGTGTGGAGGAGAAGGAGGATGAGGATGAGAAAGAGAGAGCAGTCACTCTTAAGTTGTGAATGAGATGAGGCTACAGTTGGTGGAGAAGGTCTGTTTTATGTAACAATGTATGGGAGTGTATAGGTGACAGACCTGGACGGATGTGAACCATTATCCACTTACCCTTAAGCGTTTTTCAAAGTCCGCAGAGGGGTGTGTGTGTGTACTGCCCACTGGTCAGAGGGTAACTGAAGAGCATTTCCAAGTAGCTGGTTATATCTTCCCCTCCCAGAGGGTACGCAATGACTGCCATTACTTCCTCAGACACGGGCAGAAGTGGCCGGGTATCCATTACCCACTGCGTTTCATTAAGGAAAGGGAGATGTAGCTACGGTCAGCGACTCCGTCTGTTCCACTTACCACCCCCCCATCCTCTCTCTCTCTCTCTCTCTCTCTCCCTTAGGTGAGCAATGTTCCCCACATACAAAGTAAACATATATAAGACAATGCGGAAAAACATAGTTTTGATACTATTATTAAATTGACTTGTTCATTATCCTCGAGTTCAACACTCACACTCTCTCTCTCTCTCTCTCCCTTAGGCGAGCAATGTTCCCCACATACAAAGTAAACATATATAAGACAATGCGGGAAAACATAGTTTTGAGACTATTATTAAATTGACTTGTTCATTATCCTCGAGTTCAACACACATTCTCTTTCTCTCTAAGACCTACATTATCCAATGTAAACTGACCGGATGAGGCGATAGTGAAATAGCTCTGGGTTATGTCTGTTTTCAGTTCATATAACATTTGAAAATGTATGTGTGGTTACTCATTCCGTCTCGTTAGGGTCTGACCTTGTGTCTTTCCATAGCACAAGTTTTCACTCACCATCAGCCATTAGTGATCGTTCGATCCAGCAGAAAAAAAACAGAGACTGCTGACTGTGTGACAGTTTCAACCCTCTGTAACGTAATGTAACGTAACGTGGAAATCATCATCATCATCATCATCTTTCTGTCTGATGTCCAAATAACATATTTGTAAATTTAATTTTAAACAAAGGTGAGCCACCAGTCCACGAACTAAGAGGGAGAGGTGTTCACCACACCTACAAATTCTAATATATTGTTTTGTTAACTGCGTGATCCCAACATATACCTCCTGATCTCTTGTTCTACCTCACACTAGTCAATAAACACAATTTTGTGTAATTTCTTTACTAAAATAGCACTCTGAAAACATCTTTGCCCTTTTTATTTTAAAATTGTTAGCTCTAGTTATGACTGTTTTAGCAATCTATCTGATAGAAAAAAACAGAGACTAATGTTAGCATAATAGGTGAAAAATAGTTGATCATTCTCTTATTACGTTTTATTCAATAACTGGTAGACATAACATAAGTTACATATTTATCTTGGTAAAACATAATAACTGACAGACATAACACACAGCATAATGCAGTCACATGGTGTTAGCATAATAGGTGAAAAAATAGTTGATCATTCTTTTATTACGTTTTATTCAATAACTGGTAGACATAACACATCATAATGTAACCACATGGAGATAACATAACATAACATATCACATTGTCATAATGCAGTTACATGACTACTAGATATCAGCCGAGTTTCAAAAAGTTTTTTTTAGCTTTAGGCTTAGATTTTAGATTTTTTTTAGGTTTTTCTATAGTCAGACGATTATCACTTCGTTTAATCTGTCGTTTGGGTGGGGTAGGTGCTATTATTTCATGCTCAACCTCGGTATCACTATCACTGTTACTGTCACTGGTGGTATCAATATAGCTGGATCTATTAAGATCGTCCCCAACTCATATCCTTCGCAGAGGGGTAAAGTTTTCGTCATCACTGCTTATTATCACCGTCTGCGTCATGGTGTTACACTCATCATGACCTCTAGCCCGAGATGTGGCTTTGTGTGAACTTAGTTTAGAGTTGTGGGTTGTGGAGGAGGAGGGGTGTGAGCTGGGTTTAGGGTCAAGGTTTGTAGACGTGCCTTGGAGTGAACTAAGTTGGGGGTTGAGGAAAAGATTCATATCAATATCTGTATGCAATCCACGTTGCTAGCTGTCTGTAAGCATTATACGCTCATCCAGTAAGGCTTCTACATTCAAATCATTTTCGGTCTGAGTAGCGGGGTTATCCTCTGAGAGAGAAATAGCGGCAAACACCGCATCATCAATACCTTCACTCATAGTCAAGAGATCTGGATACTCACCCCCCTGTGAAATATCCACACTCATTCTTACAACTTCTTCTTCAGTCCTATTATTGCTAGTAGTACTACTAGTAGTAGTGTCACTACCTACTCTACACCCCCCAGTTAAAAGGCTGGGGGACAGCACCTCTTCAACGGTATTCATAAAATATAATGAGTTATTTCCCCTCTGATCAGCAGTCGGACCAGCGAGTACACAATGAGGGATGGTGTTACTACTACTTCTATCACCACGATCTCCATCAGCAGGAGCAGTAGCGGGTGTGGTAGTGGTGTGTGTAGGGAGACAAGCACTTGTGGTGCGTGTGGCACCAGCAGGGGTGACACCAGCCGCGCCCTGGTCGCTACGGTCACCAGCACCAACGTGGGAGGGGGGCCTATCACCGTAGTCGACTGGAGTAGGGGGGGAGGACACAACCACCTCCCCGGAGTTTGTGTGTATGTGTGTGATTCCCAAGAATATGAAAATATTCCCTCCGGACGTGGTGCTGGTGGTGTTGGTGGTGGTGCTGCTGCTGCTGCTCACACCGCAGCTGCTAGCTTTCTCCAGGTAATCTAAAAAAAAAAGTTTACATTACTAGCATAACATACACACACACACACACACACACACACACACACTCTTCCCATTATTGTTATTATTTGTTACATCAACATTAGCAAACAACAAGAAGCATCTTAGCACAATATAACTCGACTTAAGGGAAACATACCACGTATTATTGCTAGGGCTTGACCTAAGCGCTCATCACCATCTGAGTGAGGAGGAGAGGCTACACTGGCGGCAGAGGCTCCTGCGGACATCTTGGATTGGTGGGTGGGTGGGTGGATGGAGTGTTTACCCTACCAGGTCAGGGGCGAGCTATATATCCCCTTTCAAGAGGGTACCTCCTTACCACACACCTCCACCTCCCACAGCGTTAATAATAATAATAAAAATAATTAATAAGGATAATATAAAAGAATCAACTTTAAATTTGTTTATTAAGAGATAATAGGAAGAAGTAGATGTACTACATCTCCTCGACATACAGGACATTTGTCACATCTTGTTACACAATCCAAACATATGACCATATGCCTACACGGAATGAGAACCGTGTTTATTTCTTGAGTGAAACACACCTTGCAATAAAACCTAGCTACACCAGGCATTGCATTCTCTTCCACACGTTCATCTACCTCCACTACTGGGGGAACTGGGCGGGGAAAAATAACACCTTGGGAGGATAATACTTCTAAGGGAGATTCAGTTACCGCATCTGTGTCCTCACTTTCATCCACTCGATCTAAAAACCATAACAACACCTCTTCACAGTTAGATTCGCCAAGGAGAGGTAATATATCATTTTTAATCTTGAGGTATTAGCGCAGCTCGCAGGGCGATGTATGGAAATCTCACTGTAGCAGCGAGTCCATTGAAATAATCAAGTCCATGCAGGAGCGCGTTAATCAGTGTTTCGTCAATGGGTTTTGTCAGTCGAGGAGGAAAGAAAGGGACCGCATTTTTAATGAAAGCTCGATCCTTCTTCAAGTTTAAGTAGATGCAGTCGGGGTAATAATGGGCGTGGAGCATCCAGGGGTCATCCGAAGGTATGAAGTTAACAAGTCTACCACCACAATAAAAGCATCGTATATGGTCTCCAACTCCTAAGAAAAAAGAAAAATATGTAAATATTTTTTTATAAATAAATAAATAAATGAGAAAGTAAATACTTGTACGTCTCAAACAGACTTGGCTTGTGTGATTACATTAAGACAAAAATAATAATAATAATAATAATAATAATAATAATAATAATAATAATAATAATAATAATAATAATAATAATAATAATAATATCTTCCACTACTCACCACAAGAGAAAAAGCCAGCATGGGACAATTCTGCTGGAGACTGCCCACACATATCAGGCCAGATAATTCCAAATGATACCAAACGAGACTTATACTCCGCCATCTCCGGATATATGGGCATAGAGAATGGTGGAATTCCTGAGATTTCCCAGCTCCATTCCACAGTACCTACAATTATTAAAACAAATAATAATAATATATATATATATATATATATATATATATATATATATATATATATATATATATATATATATATATATATATATATATATATATATATATATATGTCATACCTAGTAGCCAGAACGCACTTTTCAGCCTACTATGCAAGGCCCGATTGGCCTAATATGCCAAGTTTTCATGAATTAATGTTTTTTCGACTACCTAACCTACCTAACCTAACCTAACCTAACTTTTTCAGCTACCTAACCTAACCTAACCTATAAAGAAAGGTTAGGTTAGGTTAGGTAGGGTTGGTTAGGTTCGGTCATATATCTACGTTAATTTTAACTCCAATAAAATATAATTGACCTCATACATAATGAAATGGGTAGCTTTATCATTTCATAAGAAAAAAAAATAGAGAAAATATATTATTTCAGGAAAACTTGGCTAATTAGGCAAATCGGGCCTTGCATAGTAGGCCAAGAAGTGCGTTCTGGCTACTAGGTACGACATATATATATATATATATATATATATATATATATATATATATATATATATATATATATATATATATATATATATATATAAAAGTTTGTGAGGGTACCACCTCTGGTGCCAATGTGGGGACCCATAGCCTCGGAGAAGAAAATAAAAAGTATTCAGAGGAGACCTTGTGGTTTCTCACTGAACACTAATATTATCTTCTCCTACCACCCCCATTCTTTTGTATGTACACATATATATTTACTTTATTTGAACTTTGTTACAAAAAAGGAGTTACATATGGGTTACAAAGATGGTTGTCATAGGTTGTCGAGTTCCTCCAGCTCCTCAGATGGCGGGCAGGAACCCTGGATGCAGTGCGCATTTCCCCTCTGTATCGCCACACTGAGGCGCTGGAAAAGAAAGCTTGCAGCTCTCGGGTCCCTTGTTGTTTCAATGAGCCTAGAACCCAGTTCCTTCAAAAAACTGGTAGCACTTTTACCCCAGGCGCCGAGCGTCTCAGAAGCAATGGGGACAAAATTGTAGTGGTGATCCAGTTCTCTATACTTACGGGATTTGGCTGCTTCCCTGTGGGTGGCAGCGCCACCTGGTTGTGCAACACTGAGGTTAATGTAGGTGTTAGCCAGGGTTGATACGCACGTGTTGTCCCATACCAACTGCTTGCCAGGGGCTCTCTTTCAGCTGGGCATCCAGCTGTGATGAGGCTCCTCTTGATGATGTCGTTAACTTCACTGTGCCTCGAGTGCCATCCCCCTGTGCTTTGGCAGAGTAGGCCATGGTGACCGTACCTGTCAGCCACCACCTCGCCACAAATACACCTATATCTGGTGTGGATTGGGGCAGCAAGGCGGAGGGCCACAGCAATTCGGAGGGCGTGTGGTGTGAGACGCGTGCCAGTTGCCGACATTGGGGTTGCTAACAGGAAATCCCCTGCATGTGGTGCTGCTACTGCTGTGAGGCGAGCAATGTCGTGTTGTGTTGTTGCAGCACCCAGGCACTCTGCAGCAACTTGGTCTACAATGGGACCATCCCAGCTGGATTGCTTGTGGGATTTTGGGGATGGTGGTTGAGGTGATTGGCCTGCACGAGAGGCCCACTCTGTGGCACAGCGTGTAAAATTGGGATCATGTACACCTGCCAGCTGATGTAAGTGGGCAGGTAGAATTTCCTTCACCAGGTCGTCGGATGCTGATAAGGAGGACTGGAAGGCTGGAACAGCAATTTGCGTTGCTGTTCGAACTCCGAGGCCCCCAAGTCTTACGGGAAGAGAGGCTTGTTTCCACTGTAGGTCATCGAGAGAGAGGTTAAGGGCTTTTTCTAGCATTGATTTCAGTAACCGGTCATACTCACTTAGTTTTTGGCTACTGTAAGATGGTGAACACCTCAGAAAGTAGGTTAACCTGGGGAGGGACAGACATCTGGTGATGAGGTAGAGTGCATCATGAGCATCAATATCCTCAATCCTCCCATCCATCCTCTTAAGGTCGGCGATTTTCTTATCAAGGACCTCATCGATGGCTTTCAACCCCAGGGGAGCTCCTAGGAGTGTGCTGTCTTCAGGTTTAGTTTTATGGATATTTGGCAGAAGACCCTCTATTCTCTCTACGATGCCCTGGTTGGAACATATTATTTCACATTTAGAAGGGTTCAGGGTGAGGCCTAAAACTGCACCTTGCTCCTGGATTTTTCTGATGTCCTCCAGGAGGGAGTCTTGGGAACCAGCCAGGGTACCATCATCCAAGAACCAGATGTTAAGCTCGCTGGACAGGACCTCTGTGACTTGTTTGATGACTAAGCAGAAAAGGAGAGGAGCGAGGGGGTCACCCTGTTGGACGCCTTCTCGCGAGTCAATTTCATGTTCGCCAAAAAGTAGCTTAAGATCCATACTGTAGCATGAATGTACAAAAGGGTAGAGGGAAGGGAAATGACTATGAATCGCACGGAGTACAGCATCCCTCCGCACCAAATTGAAGGCATTTTTGAAATCTAGCTTGATAAGGGCCTTTTCGTCTGTGATGTTGGCGATGAAGGCTCGAGCTGCATGGGCTGCCGCCTCACACCCTTGTGGAATGCCAAACCCGAGCTGTTTTGGCTTCAGCATGTTGGCCGCTGCATCACTAACTGTTCTTGCAGCTGCCTTTGCGACGAGACGCCGGAGAGAATTGCCCACAGCTATTGGCCTGATCCCTCCATCCTTTTTCTTTAGAGCACAGAGAGATGCTCCAAAAAAGATAGGTCTTATGGACGCTGGTATGTTGCCAGCTAGACATGTGTTGGTGAATCTGGTTAGTTCCACCAAGAGGTTCTTTGCAATGTCACCCAGTGCAGGGTTGAGCATTTGCTTGAGGTGGTTGGGTTTTAGTCCTGTGAACCCACCTGCTGATCCTGTAGGGAAGGACATGGCTACTTTATGGACCACCGATTCAGCCACCCAGAGAGGTTCTGCTCCGGTAGCCCCCATTTGTACAATGTCGTCCTCACGCGGAGCCCTGGGTGGGTGTTTCTCCCTTAGGGCTTGAGCTGTTGCGGCATCTCTGTCGGCAATTGAGTCCTCACTGGTGATGACTCGTATTGCGCCAATAGTGTTTCCTTCTTCTATTTTCTTGGTGACTGTTGTTCTGATTTTTGATGTCTCGGATATGCCACTGTTGCTCCTCCTGCCGTGGGTGTTTCTCGCGCGAGTGGGAAGGCACACCTGGTTGTCCTCCCTGGGAAAATCATTTATAGCTTTGATGACTGAGGCAGCTAAGGTTTTGTCTCTCCTTGCAGGGGTGGCTAGACATATGTTGCCAAACATTAGGAGGTTGTGCCATGCTTGGGTCGTTCCAGGAGAGTCGTTGACCTTTCTCAGGAGGGCAGATAATTTGGCTGCTGCATGGGGGCGGGCTGCTTTAGGGATGTGTTGCAAGGTTCTGGCCGATGTTGCTTTGATAGCTTCTAATAAATTTTCTGTGGGAATGAAAGTCTGGGAGGTGTTTTGCCTTACGGGCGGTGTGGGCTGTTGATTGGTGTTCTCCCTGGGAGGGCGCCCAGAACCCAAACACCTGGCTCCGTTGTGGTAATGAATGCGCACATTATCGTCACTCAACCGGATATAGCATACCCAGTCACACGTCTGACATCTACCTCCCGGCTTCTATGGGCGGGTGGCAAGGTGGCCTCGTGGGTGGGGAGGCGACGTTGTGGGGTGGGTAGGAGGGGAAGAGCAGGTACTTCCCGGCCTGGGCGCTGGGTGGGGGCGGGGGTCAGGGCGACACTAACACTGGTATAATTCCCCCGTATATCACTGCACAATAATGAATGAATCACACACTTGTAATCTGACTCACTGCACGTGTGATGTACTCACAATATGATAGATATGTTGCGCCAATTATCGCTGACAACGTAACTTGTTCAGCAAAACTTTCAAAAAAGAAAAACACAAAACACTGTTTGGCACACGCGTAACCCCCACCTCTCTCTCCTGACCACACAACACCCCTCACTCACCCCCCACCTCCCCTCACTATGGGAGGGCTGCAGGGTCCATCCTGGCCCCTCACTACAGCCTCCATGACTCCACACTGCCAACCCACCTGTTTTGATAAGTTTTCACATAGATGGTACACCGTAGGCACTTCTGGCCACTCCCACGTCTGCTTGGTGTATTCACGGTGAATATGGTTGAGTCTTGGTACGGTGAGGCCAAGATGTCTCAGGGTAATGGCTGAGAAGGCAGCAGCTCCTCCGCCACACGTCCGTCCCCTAGGCCTCTCCCTTTGAGCCCTACATATATATATATATATATATATATATATATATATATATATATATATATATATATATATATATATATATATATATATATATATATATATTGTTGGACATTGTCTTCAGTGTTGGCGTCGTTATGTTCTGGTCTTGTCCTTACTCTCATGGTGGGTAGAGTAAATAGTTCCGTGATTTGGGTGTTCATGGTAGGTTGTTCTATTCTTATGTGAATTGCCTCAAGAATTTGTAATCTTCTTGCATCTTGGGGTTTTGTCTATTATGCAGGTATTCTTGTTCAACATTTCTTTTGTTAGAGTGATGTCATGGGCTTGTCTCATGTGATTCCTAGGGGCACCGGATTAAAGATTAGCATGTCAAACGCCTCGTCAGCTTGGTCGTGTCATACCTATGTACTTAGATTGAAGGTTACATCCTTCGTGGGGGGCAAGTGTACATGTATACAACGCTTGACTGCTGTAGAGGGTTCTCCGTCGGCTTCGGGCTGTTTTGATAAGGAGTTCGGAAGTCTTCTTGGTTTTGTAGAATATTATCAGGTCTATGTTTTGGTTAGGAGTAGTGCTTTTTACTCCTATACGGATTATTTCTTTCATTATTCTTTCCTGTTTTATATGTTCACTACATATATATATATATATATATATATATATATATATATATATATATATATATATATATATATATATATATATATATATATATGTATATATATATATATATATATATATATATATATATATATATATATATATATATATATATATATATATACAGCACCGCCTTAGACTAATTTCTATAGTGAACGAGATGTGAAGGGACATACCAAGCTCTCCTCAACTTATTAAATAAATCGTAGCGTGGTGCAAAGTCAATATAAAGCCTCATTGTTGAGATTATAGTATTGCTAGAATGGACTATAATCCACGTTTATTAAATAATAATAAATAAATAATAAATAAATAATATAAAATACGTAGCTATGGAGTATGGTTAATCATTAACTGGAAACTATCCTGGGAGCATGCGCGCACGCGCGCCACACGATGAGGATAAAAGGGGGTGGGTAGATCACACTAATTCATTACTGCCCGCTCATCGCACCCCTGTGTTTCATCTATATTGCGTTGGGGGAAAAAAAATTGAACTCCATAGCCAAAATGAACTCTGTAGAAATTCATCATGGATACATGACAGATGAGGAGTTTAACAATCGAGAGTGCTGCATTGTCTACTCTGTAAATTGTATATCATGCTCCCCCAACGGCATGTCCCAGGACATTGCTGATAAGTATTCTCACGCCAGCGCTTACGCCAGAACGCAAATGTATAATCTAAAGAGATGCATCAGAGAAGACCGTCCAACACCGGGATCCATTCACATCAGCAGAGACAGTCAAGGACCAAGCATAGTAGCCTTGGCAACTCAGTATGGATTAGGGAAGCCTATTGAGAGGAATGATATTGCTCAAGCCATTACCGATAAATCAAAAGATTACTCTATGGTTAAAGGTTTGCGTGCTGATACGAAAGAAACCCGCTTGTTATACTTGACGAAATCATTAGAAGAACTCTTATTGTATATTTAAGATACTGAGGAGATCAAGAAAGTTATTCTTCCTTGGGGTGTAGGTATGTCAGGTCGGTGTGAAGATGCAGAGTGGGAAAGTACTCACCTCCCCATTATTCAAAATATGCAGGGGAGTTTAAAACCTTAAAACGTCAAAGTGATTTTAGTCCGTCCCAGGGAAACAGGGACGAAACAAAACAGGAAACCCACTAACCTTCACATGACCGTATAAAGGGGGTGGCTGCTCTCCCCTCTCCGACTCATTTCCTCTACTCTACTCATCAGATAAGATATTGACGACTGTAGCTGGCAGCCTTTCATCTTTTTCGGAGTACTCTTACTCCGACTGCATCATCTACGATATGGACGCCAGTAGCGTGATGATGAGTGGGGTGGTTGAAGAATTATGGACTCGTTATCCCTATGCTCGCATTCATCAGAGCAAACTACCCTACAAAACTCGTGCAGAGAGAAGAGACCGAGCCCTGCCTGGAGAGATTGTCTATGGTGAACCCCCTCAATTCAACAATCGAATTGGTGATGACCCTCATCTACCTCATCTCATCGGATTAATAAGACATCACGCCGGAGGGAAATCATCTAAACCCCTAAACATGTCGATGAAGGAAATCAAGACATTATATGCTGCCGACCCGCACTACTACAGAGGCTTACAGTTGGATACAGAAGAAATGCGTCGCTATTGGTTTACAAAATCTCTGC